>NC_092370.1:87878444-88181182 GCF_030028105.1 Mobula birostris | reverse complement strand
CAGCTTCTACAGTATTGCGTCCACACTCTGCAGCATCCAGAGTATCGCTTCCACACTCTGCAGCATCTAGAGTATCGCGTCCACACTCTGCAGGATCTAGAGTATCGCGTCCACACTCTGCAGTATCTACAGTATCGCGTCTACACATTACAGCATCTACAGTACCACGTCCACACTCTGCAGCATCTACAGTATCGCGTCCACACTCTGCAGCTTCTACAGTATCGCGTCCACACTCTGCAGCATCCAGAGTATCGCTTCCACACTCTGCAGCATCTAGAGTATCGCGTCTACACATTACAGCATCTACAATATCGCGTCCACACTCTACACCCCCTGCAGAATCGCATCCACACTCTACAGTATCTACAATATCGTGTCCACACACTGCAACATCTACAATATCGTGTCCACACTCTGCAACATCTACAGTATCGTGTCCACACTCTGCAGGATCTACAGTGTCATGTCTACACTCTGCAGCATCTACAGTATTGCGTCCACACTCTACAGCATCTACAGTATCGCATCCACACTCTACAGCATCTACAGTATCGTGTCCACACTCTGCAGGATCTACAGTATCGCGTCTACACATTACAGCATCTACAGTATCGCGTCCACATTCTACAGCATCTACAGTATCGCGTCCACACTCTGCAGCTTCTACAGTATTGCGTCCACACTCTGCAGCATCCAGAGTATCGCTTCCACACTCTGCAGCATCTAGAGTATCGCGTCCACACTCTGCAGGATCTAGAGTATCGCGTCCACACTCTGCAGTATCTACAGTATCGCGTCTACACATTACAGCATCTACAGTACCACGTCCACACTCTGCAGCATCTACAGTATCGCGTCCACACTCTGCAGCTTCTACAGTATCGCGTCCACACTCTGCAGCATCCAGAGTATCGCTTCCACACTCTGCAGCATCTAGAGTATCGCGTCCACACTCTGCAGGATCTAGAGTATCGCGTCCACACTCTGCAGTATCTACAGTATCGCGTCTACACATTACAGCATCTACAGTACCACGTCCACACTCTGCAGCACCTACAGTATCGTGTCTACACATTGCAGCATCTACAGTATCGCTTCTACACTCTACAGCATCTACAGTATCGCGTCTACACATTACAGCATCTACAGTATCGTGTCCACACTCTGCAGGATCTACAGTATCGCGTCCACACTCTGCAGCATCTAGAGTATCGCTTCCACACTCTGCAGCATCTAGAGTATCACGTCCACTCTCTGCAGCATCTACAGTATCGTGTCCACACTCTGCAGCATCCAGAGTATCGCGTCCACACTCTGCAGGATCTACAGTATCGCGTCTACATATTACAGCATCTACAGTACCACGTCCACACTCTGCAGCATCTACAGTATCGTGTCTACAGATTGCAGCATCTACAGTATCGCTTCTACACTCTACAGCATCTACAGTATCTTGTCTACACATTACAGCATCTACAGTATCGTGTCCACACTCTACAGCATCAACAGTATCGCGTCCACACTCTGCAGCTTCTACAGTATCGCGTCCACATTCTGCAGCATCTAGATTATCGCGTCCACACTCTACAGCATCTAGAGTATCGCGTCCATACTCTGCAGGATCTAGAGTATCGCGTCCACACTCTGCAGCATCCAGAGTATCGCGTCCACACTCTGCAGCTTCTACAGTATCGCGTCCACATTCTGCAGCATCTAGATTATCGCGTCCACACTCTACAGCATCTAGAGTATCGCGTCCACACTCTGCAGGATCTAGAGTATCGCGTCCACACTCTGCAGCATCTACAGTATCGTGTCTACACATTGCAGCATCTACAGTATCGCTTCTACACTCTACAGCATCTACAGTATCGCGTCTACACATTACAGCATCTACAGTATCGTGTCCACACTCTGCAGGATCTACAGTATCGCGTCTACACATTACAGCATCTACAGTATCGCGTCCACACTCTACAGCATCTACAGTATCGCGTCCACACTCTGCAGCTTCTACAGTATCGCGTCCACATTCTGCAGCATCTAGATTATCGCGTCCACACTCTACAGCATCTAGAGTATCGCGTCCATACTCTGCAGGATCTAGAGTATCGCGTCCACACTCTGCAGCATCCAGAGTATCGCGTCCACACTCTGCAGCTTCTACAGTATCGCGTCCACATTCTGCAGCATCTAGATTATCGCGTCCACACTCTACAGCATCTAGAGTATCGCGTCTACACGTTACAGCATCTACAGTACCACGTCCACACTCTGCAGCATCTACAGTATCGTGTCTACACATTGCAGCATCTACAGTATCGCTTCTACACTCTACAGCATCTACAGTATCGCGTCTACACATCACAGCATCTACAGTATCGTGTCCATACTCTGCAGGATCTACAGTATCGCGTCTACACATTACAGCATCTACAGTATCGCGTCCACACTCTACAGCATCTGTACTATAGTGTCCACATTCTGCAGCATCTACAGTATCATTTCCACACTCTGCAGCATCTAAAGTATAGTGTCTATACTCTGCAACATCTACAGTATCATGTCCACACTCTGCAGGATCTGCAGTATCGTGTCTACACATTACAGCATCTACAGTATCGCGTCCACAATCTACAGCATCTACAGTATCGCGTCCACACTCTACAGCATCTACAGTATCGTGTCCACACTCTACAGCATCTACAGTATCGCTTCTACACTCTACAGCATCTACAGTATCGCATCTATACTCTACAGCATCTACAGTATCGCGTCCACACTCTACAGCATCTACAGTATCGTGTCCACACTCTGCAGCATCTACAGTATCGCGTCCACACTCTGCAGCATCCAGAGTATCGCGTCCACACTCTGCAGTATCTACAGTATCGCGTCCACACTCTGCAGCATTTACAGCATCGTGTCTACACATTGCACCATATACAGTATCGCGTCTACACATTACAGCATCTACAGTACCACGTCCACACTCTGCAGCATCTACAGTATCGTGTCTACACATTGCAGCATCTACAGTATCGCTTCTACACTCTACAGCATCTACAGTATCACGTCTACATATTACAGCATCTACGGTATCGTGTCCACACTCTTCAGGATCAACAGTATCGCGTCTACACATTACAGCATCTACAGTATTGCGTCCACACTCTACAGCATCTACAGTATCGCGTCCACACTCTGCAGCTTCTACAGTATCACGTCCACACTCTGCAGCATCTAGAGTATCGCTTCCACACTCTGCAGCATCTAGAGTATCGCGTCCACACTCTGCAGGATCTAGAGTATCGCGTCCACACTCTGCAGCATCCAGAGTATCGCGTCCACACTCTGCAGGATCTACAGTATCGCGTCTACACATTACAGCATCTACAGTACCACGTCCACACTCTGCAGCATCTACAGTATGGTGTCTACACATTGCAGCATCTACAGTATCGCTTCTACACTCTACAGCATCTACAGTATCGCGTCTACACATTACAGCATCTACAGTATCGTGTCCACACTCTGCAGGATCTACAGTATCGCATCTACACATTACAGCATCTACAGTATCGCGTCCACACTCTACAACATCTACACTATCGCGTCCACACTCTGCAGCTTCTACAGTATCGCGTCCACACTCTGCAGCATCTAGATTATCGCGTCCACACTCTACAGCATCTAGAGTATCGCGTCTACACTCTGCAGCATCTACAGTATCGCATCCACACTCGGCAGCATCTAGAGTATCGCGTCCATACTCTGCAGCATCTAGATTATCGCGTCCACACTCTGCAGCATCTGGAGTATCGCGTCCACACTCTGCAGCATCTAGAGTATCACTTCCACTCTCTGCAGCATCTACAGTATCGCGTCCACACTCTGCAGCTTCTACAGTATCGCGTCCACACTCTGCAGCATCTAGAATATCGCGTCCACACTCTACAGCATCTAGAGTATCACGTCCACACTCTGCAGCATCTACAGTATCGCGTCCACACTCTGCAGCTTCTACAGTATCGCGTCCACACTCTGCAGCATCCAGAGTATCGCTTCCACACTCTGCAGCATCTAGAGTATCGCGTCCACACTCTGCAGGATCTAGAGTATCGCGTCCACACTCTGCAGTATCTACAGTATCGCGTCTACACATTACAGCATCTACAGTACCACGTCCACACTCTGCAGCATCTACAGTATCGCGTCTACACATTACAGCATCTACAGTATCGTGTCCACACTCTGCAGGATCTACAGTATCGCGTCCACACTCTGCAGCATCTAGAGTATCGCTTCCACACTCTGCAGCATCTAGAGTATCACGTCCACTCTCTGCAGCATCTACAGTATCGTGTCCACACTCTGCAGCATCCAGAGTATCGCGTCCACACTCTGCAGGATCTACAGTATCGCGTCTACATATTACAGCATCTACAGTACCACGTCCACACTCTGCAGCATCTACAGTATCGTGTCTACAGATTGCAGCATCTACATTATCGCTTCTACACTCTACAGCATCTACAGTATCTTGTCTACACATTACAGCATCTACAGTATCGTGTCCACACTCTACAGCATCTACAGTATCGCGTCCACACTCTGCAGCTTCTACAGTATCGTGTCCACATTCTGCAGCATCTAGATTATCGCGTCCACACTCTACAGCATCTAGAGTATCGCGTCTACACTCTGCAGCATCTACAGTATCGCATCCACACTCGGCAGCATCTAGAGTATCGCGTCCATACTCTGCAGCATCTTGATTATCGCGTCCACACTCTGCAGCTTCTGGAGTATCGCGTCCACACTCTGCAGCATCTAGAGTATCACGTCCACTCTCTGCAGCATCTACAGTATCGTGTCCACACTCTACAGCATCTAGAATATTGCTTCCACACTCTGCAACATCTGCAGATCGCGTCAATACTCTGCAGCATCTACAGTATCGTCTCCACACTCTGCAGCATCTACAGTATCGCGTCCACACTCTGCAGCATCTAGATTATTGCGTCCACACTCTGCAACATCTAGATTATCGGGTCCAGACTCTACAGCATCTACGGTATCGTGTCCAAACTCTGCAGCATCTAGAGTATCGCGTCCACACTCTGCAGCATCTATAGTATCGCGTCGACACTCTGCAGCATCTACAGTATCCTCTCCACACTCTGCAGCATCTACAGTATCGTGTCCACAATCTGCAACATCTACAGTATCGCGTCTACACATTACAGCATCTACAATATCGCGTCCACACTCTACACCCCCTGTAGTATCGCATCCACACTCTACAGTATCTACAATATCGTGTCCACACACTGCAACATCTACAATATCGTGTCCACACTCTGCAACATCTACAGTATCGTGTCCACACTCTGCAGGATCTACAGTATCGTGTCTACACATTACAGCATCTACAGTATCCGGTCCACACTCTACAGCATCTACAGTATCGTGTCCACACTCTGCAGCATCTACAGTATCGCTTCTACACTCTACAGCATCTACAGTATCGCATCTATACTCTACAGCATCTACAGTATCGCGTCCACACTCTACAGCATCTACAGTATCGCGTCCACACTCTGCAACATCTACAGTATCGTGTCCACACTCTGCAGCATCTAGTGTATCGCTTCCACACTCTGCAGCATCCAGAGTATCGCGTCCACACTCTGCAGGATCTAGAGTATCGCGTCCACACTCTGCAGCATCCAGAGTATCGCGTCCACACTCTGCAGCATCCAGAGTATCGCGTCCACACTCTTTAGTATCTACAGTATCGCGTCAACACTCTGCAGCATTTACAGTATCGCGTCTACACATTACAGCATCTACAGTACCACGTCCACACTCTGCAGCATCTACCGTATCGTGTCTACACATTGCAGCATCTACAGTATCGCTTCTACACTCTACAGCATCTACAGTATCGCGTCTACACATTACAGCATCTACAGTATCGTGTCCACACTCTGCAGGATCTACAGTATCGCATCTACACATTACAACATCTACAGTATCGCGTCCACACTCTACAGCATCTAGAGTTTCGCGTCTACACTCTGCAGCATCTACAGTATCGCATCCACACTCGGCAGCATCTAGAGTATCGCGTCCATACTCTGCAGCATCTAGATTATCGCGTCCACACTCTGCTGCATCTGGAGTATCGCGTCCACACTCTGCAGCATCTATAGTATCGCGTCGACACTCGGCAGCATCTACAGTATCCTGTCCACACTCTGCAGCATCTACAGTATCGCGTCTACACATTACAGCATCTACAATATCGCGTCCACACTCTACACCCCCTGCAGAATCGCGTCCACACTCTACAGTATCTACAATATCGTGTCCACACACTGCAACATCTACAATATCGTGTCCACACTCTGCAACATCTACAGTATCGTGTCCACACTCTGCAGGATCTACAGTATCATGTCTACACTCTGCAGCATCTACAGTATTGCGTCCACACTCTACAGCATCTACAGTATCGCATCCACACTCTACAGCATCTACAGTATCGTGTCCACACTCTGCAGGATCTACAGTATCGCGTCTACACATTACAGCATCTACAGTATCGCGTCCACATTCTACAGCATCTACAGTATCGCGTCCACACTCTGCAGCTTCTACAGTATTGCGTCCACACTCTGCAGCATCCAGAGTATCGCTTCCACACTCTGCAGCATCTAGAGTATCGCGTCCACACTCTGCAGGATCTAGAGTATCGCGTCCACACTCTGCAGTATCTACAGTATCGCGTCTACACATTACAGCATCTACAGTACCACGTCCACACTCTGCAGCATCTACAGTATCGCGTCCACACTCTGCAGCTTCTACAGTATCGCGTCCACACTCTGCAGCATCCAGAGTATCGCTTCCACACTCTGCAGCATCTAGAGTATCGCGTCCACACTCTGCAGGATCTAGAGTATCGCGTCCACACTCTGCAGTATCTACAGTATCGCGTCTACACATTACAGCATCTACAGTACCACGTCCACACTCTGCAGCATCTACAGTATCGTGTCTACACATTGCAGCATCTACAGTATCGCTTCTACACTCTACAGCATCTACAGTATCGCGTCTACACATTACAGCATCTACAGTATCGTGTCCACACTCTGCAGGATCTACAGTATCGCGTCCACACTCTGCAGCATCTAGAGTATCGCTTCCACACTCTGCAGCATCTAGAGTATCACGTCCACTCTCTGCAGCATCTACAGTATCGTGTCCACACTCTGCAGCATCCAGAGTATCGCGTCCACACTCTGCAGGATCTACAGTATCGCGTCTACAT
The DNA here is from genome assembly GCF_030028105.1 of Mobula birostris. Lineage (NCBI taxonomy): Eukaryota > Metazoa > Chordata > Chondrichthyes > Myliobatiformes > Myliobatidae > Mobula > Mobula birostris. The sequence continues at coordinate 88,173,837 of NC_092370.1, read as the reverse complement.
ATTACAGCATCTACAGTACCACGTCCACACTCTGCAGCATCTACAGTATCGTGTCTACAGATTGCAGCATCTACAGTATCGCTTCTACACTCTACAGCATCTACAGTATCTTGTCTACACATTACAGCATCTACAGTATCGTGTCCACACTCTACAGCATCAACAGTATCGCGTCCACACTCTGCAGCTTCTACAGTATCGCGTCCACATTCTGCAGCATCTAGATTATCGCGTCCACACTCTACAGCATCTAGAGTATCGCGTCCACACTCTGCAGGATCTAGAGTATCGCGTCCACACTCTGCAGCATCCAGAGTATCGCGTCCACACTCTGCAGGATCTACAGTATCGCGTCTACACATTACAGCATCTACAGTACCACGTCCACACTCTGCAGCATCTACAGTATCGTGTCTACACATTGCAGCATCTACAGTATCGCTTCTACACTCTACAGCATCTACAGTATCGCGTCTACACATTACAGCATCTACAGTATCGTGTCCACACTCTGCAGGATCTACAGTATCGCGTCTACACATTACAGCATCTACAGTATCGCGTCCACACTCTACAGCATCTACAGTATCGCGTACACACTCTGCAGCATCTAGAGTATCGCGTCCTTACTCTGCAGCATCTAGATTATCGCGTCCACACTCTGCAGCATCTGGAGTATCGCGTCCACACTCTGCAGCATCTAGAGTATAACGTCCACTCTCTGCAGCATCTACAGTATCGTGTCCACACTCTACAGCATCTAGAGTATTGCTTCCACACTCTGCAACATCTGCAGATCGCGTCAATACTCTGCAGCATCTATAGTATCGAGTCCACACTCTGCAGGATCTACAGTATCGCGTCCACACTCTGCAGCATCTAGAGTATCGCTTCCACACTCTGCAGCATCTAGAGTATCGCGTCCACACTCTGCAGGATCTAGAGTATCGCGTCCACACTCTGCAGCATCCAGAGTATCGCGTCCACACTCTGCAGGATCTACAGTATCGCGTCTACACGTTACAGCATCTACAGTACCACGTCCACACTCTGCAGCATCTACAGTATCGTGTCTACACATTGCAGCATCTACAGTATCGCTTCTACACTCTACAGCATCAACAGTATCGCGTCTACACATCACAGCATCTACAGTATCGTGTCCATACTCTGCAGGATCTACAGTAGCGCGTCTACACATTACAGCATCTACAGTATCGCGTCCACACTCTACAGCATCTGTACTATAGTGTCCACATTCTGCAGCATCTACAGTATCATTTCCACACTCTGCAGCATCTAAAGTATAGTGTCTATACTCTGCAACATCTACAGTATCATGTCCACACTCTGCAGGATCTACAGTATCGTGTCTACACATTACAGCATCTACAGTATCGCGTCCACAATCTACAGCATCTACAGTATCGCGTCCACACTCTACAGCATCTACAGTATCGTGTCCACACTCTACAGCATCTACAGTATCACGTCTACGCTCTGCAGCATCTACAGTATCGCATCCACACTCGGCAGCATCTAGAGTATCGCGTCCATACTCTGCAGCATCTAGATTATCGCGTCCACACTCTGCAGCATCTGGAGTATCGCGTCCACACTCTGCAGCATCTAGAGTATCACGTCCACTCTCCGCAGCATCTACAGTATCGTGTCAACACTCTACAGCATCTAGAGTATTGCTTCCACACTCTGCAACATCTGCAGATCGCGTCAATACTCTGCAGCATCTACAGTATCGCGTCCACACTCTGCAGCATCTAGATTATTGCGTCCACACTCTGCAACATCTGGATTATCCGGTCCAGACTCCACAGCATCTACAGTATCGTGTCCAAACTCTGCAGCATCTAGAGTATCGCGTCCACACTCTGCAGCATCTATAGTATCGCGTCGACACTCGGCAGCATCTACAGTATCCTGTCCACACTCTGCAGCATCTACAGTATCGCGTCTACACATTACAGCATCTACAGTATCGCGTCCACACTCTACACCCCCTGCAGAATCGCATCCACACTCTACAGTATCTACAATATCGTGTCCACACACTGCAACATCTACAATATCGTGTCCACACTCTGCAACATCTACAGTATCGTGTCCACACTCTGCAGGATCTACAGTATCATGTCTACACTCTACAGCATCTACAGTATTGCGTCCACACTCTACAGCATCTAGAGTATCGCGTCCACACTCTGCAGGATCTAGAGTATCGCGTCCACACTCTGCAGTATCTACAGTATCGCGTCTACACATTACAGCATCTACAGTACCACGTCCACACTCTGCAGCATCTACAGTATCGCGTCCACACTCTGCAGCTTCTACAGTATCGCGTCCACACTCTGCAGCATCCAGAGTATCGCTTCCACACTCTGCAGCATCTAGAGTATCGCGTCCACACTCTGCAGGATCTAGAGTATCGCGTCCACACTCTGCAGTATCTACAGTATCGCGTCTACACATTACAGCATCTACAGTACCACGTCCACACTCTGCAGCATCTACAGTATCGCGTCTACACATTACAGCATCTACAGTATCGTGTCCACACTCTGCAGGATCTACAGTATCGCGTCCACACTCTGCAGCATCTAGAGTATCGCTTCCACACTCTGCAGCATCTAGATTATCGCGTCCACACTCTGCAACATCTAGATTATCGCATGCACACTCTGCAGCATCTACAGTATCGCGTCCATACTCTGCAGCATCTTGAGTATCGCGTCCACACTCTGTAGCATCTAAAGTATCGTGTCTACACTCTGCAGCATCGACAGTATCGTATCCACACTCTGCAGCATCTATAGTATCGTGTCTACAAATTACAGCATCTACAGTATCGTTTCTACACTCTCCAACATCTACAGTATCGCGTCCACACTCTGCAGGATCTACAGTATCGCGTCCACACTCTGCAGCATCTAGAGTATCGCGTCCACACTCTGCAGCATCTACAGTATTGCGTCCACACTCTGCAGCATCTACGGTATCGCGTCCACACTCTACAGCATCTAGAGTATCGCTTCCACACTCTGCAACATTTGCAGATCGCGTCCACACTCTGCTGCATCTACAGTATCGTGTGCACACTCTGCAGCATCTACAGTATCGTGTCCACACTCTGCAGCATCTAGATTATTGCGTCCACACTCTGCAACATCTAGATTATCGTGTCCAGACTCTACAGCATCTACAGTATCGTGTCCAAACTCTGCAGCATCTAGAATATCGCGTCGACACTCTGCAGCATCTACAGTATCCTGTCCACACTCTGCAGCATCTACAGTATCGTGTCCACAATCTGCAACATCTACAGTATCGCGTCTAAACATTACAGCATCTACAATATCGCGTCCACACTCTACACCCCCTGCAGTATCGCATCCACACTCTACAGTATCTACAATATCGTGTCCACACACTGCAACATCTACAATATCGTGTCCACACTCTGCAACATCTACAGTATCGTGTCCACACTCTGCAGGATCTACAGTATCGTGTCTACACATTACAACATCTACAGTATCGCATCTACACTCTACAGCATCTACAGTATCGCGTCCACACTCTACAGCATCTACAGTATCGCATCCACACTCTACAGCATCTGCAGTATCGTGTCCACACTCTACAGCATCTACAGTATCGCTTCTACACTCTAAAGCATCTACAGTATCGCATCTATACTCTACAGCAACTACAGTATCGCGTCCACACTCTACAGCATCTACAGTATCGTGTCCACACTCTGCAGCATCTACAGTATCGCATCCACACTCTGCAGTATTTACAGTATCGTGTCCACACTCTGTAGCATCTACAGTATCGCATCCACACTCTGCAGCATCTAGATTATCGTGTCTACACCCTACAGCATCTAGATTATCGCGTCTACTCTCTGCAGCATCTAAATTATCTCGTCCACACTCTGCAGCATCTACAGTATCGTGTCCACACTCTGCAGCATCTATAGTATTGCGTCTACAAATTACAGCATCTACAGTATCGTGTCTAAACTCTGCAACATCTAGAGTATCACGTCCACACTCTGCAGCATCTAGAGTATCGCTTCAACACTCTGCAGCATCTGGAGTATCGCGTCCACACTCTGCAGGATCCAGAGTATCGCGTCCACACTCTGCAGCATCCAGAGTATCGCGTCCACACTCTGCAGTATCTACAGTATCGCGTCCACACTCTGCAGCATTTACAGTATCGCGTCTACACATTGCAGCATCTACAGTATCGCGTCTACACATTACAGCATCTACAGTACCACGTCCACACTCTGCTGCATCTACAGTATCGTGTGCACACTCTGCAGCATCTACAGTATCGTGTCCACACTCTGCAGCATCTAGATTATTGCGTCCACACTCTGCAACATCTAGATTATCGTGTCCAGACTCTACAGCATCTACAGTATCGTGTCCAAACTCTGCAGCATCAAGAGTATCGCGTCCACACTCTGCAGCATCTAGAGTATCGCGTCGACACTCTGCAGCATCTACAGTATCCTGTCCACACTCTGCAGCATCTACAGTATCGTGTCCACAATCTGCAACATCTCCAGTATCGCGTCTACACATTACAGCATCTACAATATCGCGTCCACACTCTACACCCCCTGCAGTATCGCATCCACACTCTACAGTATCTACAATATCGTGTCCACACACTGCAACATCTACAATATCGTGTCCGCACTCTGCAACATGTACAGTATCGTGTCCACACTCTGCAGGATCTACAGTATCGTGTCTACACATTACAGCATCTGCAGTATCGCATCTACACTCTACAGCATCTACAGTATCGTGTCCACACTCTACAGCATCTGCAGTATCACATCCACACTCTACAGCATCTACAGTATCGTGTCCACACTCTGCAGCATCTACAGTATCGCTTCTACACTCTACAGCATCTACAGTATCGCATCTATACTCTACAGCATCTACAGTATCGCACCCACACTCTGCAGCATCTACAGTATCGCGTCCACACTCTGCAGCATCTAGATTATCGTGTCTACACTCTACAGCATCTAGATTATCGCGTCTACTCTCTGCAGCATCTAGATTATCTCATCCACACTCTGCAGCATCTACAGTATCGTGTCTACACTCTGCAACATCTAGAGTATCGCGTCCACACTCTGCAGGATCCAGAGTATTGCGTCCACACTCTGCAGCATCTACAGTATCGTGTCCTCACTCTGCAGCATCTACAGTATCGTGTCTACAAATTACAGCATCTACAGTATCGTGTCAACACTCTGCAACATCTAGCGTATCGTGTCCACACTCTGCAGCATCTAGAGTATCGTGTCCACACTCTGCAGCATCTAGAGTATCGCGTCCACACTCAGCAGCATCTAGAATATCGCGTCCACACTCTGCAGCATCTACAGTATCGTGTGCACACTCTGCAGCATCTACAGTATCGTGTCCACACTCTGCAGCATCTAGATTATTGCGTCCACACTCTGCAACATCTAGATTATCGTGTCCAGACTCTACAGCATCTACAGTATCGTGTCCAAACTCTGCAGCATCAAGAGTATCGCGTCCACACTCTGCAGCATCTAGAGTATCGCGTCGACACTCTGCAGCATCTACAGTATCCTGTCCACTCTCTGCAGCATCTACAGTATCGTGTCCACAATCTGCAACATCTCCAGTATCGCGTCTACACATTACAGCATCTACAATATCGCGTCCACACTCTACACCCCCTGCAGTATCGCATCCACACTCTACAGTATCTACAATATCATGTCCACACACTGCAACATCTACAATATCGTGTCCGCACTCTGCAACATGTACAGTATCGTGTCCACACTCTGCAGGATCTACAGTATCGTGTCTACACATTACAGCATCTGCAGTATCGCATCTACACTCTACAGCATCTACAGTATCGTGTCCACACTCTACAACATCTACAGTATCACATCCACACTCTACAGCATCTACAGTATCGTGTCCACACTCTGCAGCATCTACAGTATCGCTTCTACACTCTACAGCATCTACAGTATCGCATCTATACTCTACAGCATCTACAGTATCGCACCCACACTCTGCAGCATCTACAGTATCGCGTCCACACTCTGCAGCATCTAGATTATCGTGTCTACACTCTACAGCATCTAGATTATCGTGTCTACTCTCTGCAGCATCTAGATTATCTCATCCACACTCTGCAGCATCTACAGTATCGTGTCCACACTCTGCAGCATCTATAGTATTGTGTCTACAAATCACAGCATCTACAGTATCGTGTCTACACTCTGCAACATCTAGAGTATCGCGTCCACACTCTGCAGGATCCAGAGTATTGCGTCCACACTCTGCAGCATCTACAGTATCGTGTCCTCACTCTGCAGCATCTACAGTATCGTGTCTACAAATTACAGCATCTACAGTATCGTGTCAACACTCTGCAACATCTAGCGTATCGTGTCCACACTCTGCAGCATCTAGAGTATCGCGTCCACACTCAGCAGCATCTAGAATATCGCGTCCACACTCTGCAGCATCTACAGTATATGTCCACACTCTGCAGCATCTAGAGTATCGCGTCCACACTCTGCAGCATCTACAGTATCGTGTCCACACTCTGCAGCATCTACAGTATCGCGTCTACACTCTACAGTATCCTGTCTACACTCTACAGTATCGTGTCTACACTCTACAGTATCTACAGTATCGTGTCCACACTCCGCAGCATCTACAGTATCGTGTCCACACTCTGCAGCTTCTACAGTATCGCGTCCACACACTGCAGCATCTACAGTATCGCGTACACACTCTGCAGAATCTACAGTATCGTGTCTACACTCTGCAGCATCTACAGTATCGTGTCCACACTCTGCAGCATCTACAGTATCGTTTATACACTACAGCATCTACAGTATCGTTTCCAAACTCTGCAGCATTTACAGTATCGTGTCTACACTCTGCAGCATCTATAGTATCATGTCTACAAATTACAGCATCTACAGTATTTTGTCTACACTCTGCAACATCTAGAGTATCGCGTCCACACTCTGCAGCATCTCGAGTATCGCGTCCGCACTCTGCCGCACCTAGAGAATCGCGTCCACACTCTGCAGCATCTAGAGTATCGCGTCCACACTCTGCAGCATCTACAGTATCGTGTCCACACTCTGCAGCATCTACAGTATCGCGTCTACACTCTACAGTATCCTGTCTACACTCTACAGTACCGTGTCTACACTCTACAGTATCTACAGTATCGTGTCTACACTCTGCAGCATCTACAGTATCATGTCTACACTCTGCAGCATCTACAGTATCGTGTCTACAAATTACCGCATCTACAGTATCGTGTCTACACTCTGCAACATCTAGAGTATCGCGTCCACACTCTGCAGCATCTACAGTATCGTGTCCACAATCTGCAGCATCTACAGTATCGCGTCTACACTCTACAGTATCCTGTCTACACTCTACAGTATCGTGTCTACACTCTACAGTATCTACAGTATCGTGCCCACACTCTGCAATATGTAGAGTATCGTGTTCACACTCTGCAACATCTGGATTATCGTGTCTACACTCTGCAGCATCTACAGTATCGTTTCCACACTCTGCAACATCTACAGTATTGTGTCCACACTCTGCAACATCTAGATTACCGTGTCCACTCTATACAGAATCTACAGTATCGTGTCCACACTCTACAGCATCTACAGTATCGTGTCTGCACTCTACAGCATCTAGATTATCGTGTCCACACTCTACAGCATCTAGATTATCGTGTCTACACTTTACAGCATCTACAGTATCGTGTCCAAACTCTGCAGCATCCAGAGTATCGCGTCCACACTCTGCAGCATCCAGAGTATCGCGTCCACACTCTGCAGCTTTACAGTATCGCATCTACACATTGCAGCATCTACAGTATCGCGTCTACATATTACAGCATCTACAGTACCACGTCCACACTCTGCAGCATCTACAGTATCGTGTCTACACATTGCAGCATCTACAGTATCGCCTCTGCACTCTACAGCATCTACAGTATTGCGTCTACATATTACAGCATCTACAGTACCACGTCCACACTCTGCAGCATCTACAGTATCGTGTCTACACATTGCAGCATCTACAGTATCGCTTCTGCACTCTACAGCATCTACAGTATTGCGTCTACATATTACAGCATTTACAGTATCGTGTCCACACTCTGCAGCATCTACAGTATCGCGTCCACACTCTGCAGCATCTACAGTATCGCGTCCACACTCTGCAGCATCTAGAGAATCGCGTCCACACTCTGCAACATCTACAGTATCGCGTCCACACTCTGCAGCATCTACAGTATCGTGTCCTCACTCTGCAGCATCTACAGTATCGTGTCTACAAATTACAGCATCTACAGTATCGTGTCTACACTCTGCAACATCTAGCGTATCGTTTCCACACTCTGCAGCATCTAGAGTATCGCGTCCACATTCAGCAGCATCTAGAATATCGTGTCCACACTCTGCAGCATCTACAGTATCGCGTCCACACTCTGCAGCATCTACAGTATCGCGTCCACACTCTGCAGCATCTAGAGTATCGCGTCCACACTCTGCAGCATCTACAGTATATGTCCACACTCTGCAGCATCTAGAGTATCGCGTCCACACTCTGCAGCATCTACAGTATCGTGTCCACACTCTGCAGCATCTACAGTATCGCGTCTACACTCTACAGTATCCTGTCTACACTCTACAGTACCGTGTCTACACTCTACAGTATCTACAGTATCGTGTCTACACTCTGCAGCATCTACAGTATCATGTCTACACTCTGCAGCATCTACAGTATCGTGTCTACAAATTACCGCATCTACAGTATCGTGTCTACACTCTGCAACATCTAGAGTATCGCGTCCACACTCTGCAGCATCTACAGTATCGTGTCCACAATCTGCAGCATCTACAGTATCGCGTCTACACTCTACAGTATCCTGTCTACACTCTACAGTATCGTGTCTATACTCTACAGTATCTACAGTATCGTGCCCACACTCTGCAATATGTAGAGTATCGTGTTCACACTCTGCAACATCTGGATTATCGTGTCTACACTCTGCAGCATCTACAGTATCGTGTCCACACTCTGCAACATCTACAGTATTGTGTCCACACTCTGCAACATCTAGATTACCGTGTCCACTCTATACAGAATCTACAGTATCGTGTCCACACTCTACAGCATCTACAGTATCGTGTCTACACTCTACAGCATCTAGATTATCGTGTCCACACTCTACAGCATCTAGATTATCGTGTCTACACTTTACAGCATCTACAGTATCGTGTCCAAACTCTGCAGCATCCAGAGTATCGCGTCCACACTCTGCAGCATCCAGAGTATCGCGTCCACACTCTGCAGCATTTACAGTATCGCATCTACACATTGCAGCATCTACAGTATCGCGTCTACATATTACAGCATCTACAGTACCACGTCCACACTCTGCAGCATCTACAGTATCGTGTCTACACATTGCAGCATCTACAGTATCGCTTCTACACTCTACAGCATCTACAGTATTGCGTCTACATATTACAGCATTTACAGTATCGTGTCCACACTCTGCAGCATCTACAGTATCGCGTCCACACTCTGCAGCATCTAGAGTATCGCGTCCACACTCTGCAGCATCTAGAGTATCGCGTCCACACTCTGCAGCATCTACAGTATATGTCCACACTCTGCAGCATCTAGAGTATCGCGTCCACACTCTGCAGCATCTACAGTATCGTGTCCACACTCTGCAGCATCTACAGTATCGCGTCTACACTCTACAGTATCCTGTCTACACTCTACAGTACCGTGTCTACACTCTACAGTATCTACAGTATCGTGTCTACACTCTGCAGCATCTACAGTATCATGTCTACACTCTGCAGCATCTACAGTATCGTGTCTACAAATTACCGCATCTACAGTATCGTGTCTACACTCTGCAACATCTAGAGTATCGCGTCCACACTCTGCAGCATCTACAGTATCGTGTCCACAATCTGCAGCATCTACAGTATCGCGTCTACACTCTACAGTATCCTGTCTACACTCTACAGTATCGTGTCTACACTCTACAGTATCTACAGTATCGTGCCCACACTCTGCAATATGTAGAGTATCGTGTTCACACTCTGCAACATCTGGATTATCGTGTCTACACTCTGCAGCATCTACAGTATCGTGTCCACACTCTGCAACATCTACAGTATTGTGTCCACACTCTGCAACATCTAGATTACCGTGTCCACTCTATACAGAATCTACAGTATCGTGTCCACACTCTACAGCATCTACAGAATCGTGTCTACACTCTACAGCATCTAGATTATCGTGTCCACACTCTACAGCATCTAGATTATCGTGTCTACACTTTACAGCATCTACAGTATCGTGTCCAAACTCTGCAGCATCCAGAGTATCGCGTCCACACTCTGCAGCATCCAGAGTATCGCGTCCACACTCTGCAGCATTTACAGTATCGCATCTACACATTGCAGCATCTACAGTATCGCGTCTACATATTACAGCATCTACAGTACCACGTCCACACTCTGCAGCATCTACAGTATCGTGTCTACACATTGCAGCATCTACAGTATCGCTTCTACACTCTACAGCATCTACAGTATTGCGTCTACATATTACAGCATTTACAGTATCGTGTCCACACTCTGCAGGATCTACAGTATCGCGTCTACACATTACAGCATCTACAGTATCGCGTCCACACTCTACAGCATCTACAGTATCACGTCCACACTCTGCAGCTTCTACAGTATCGCGTCCACACTCTGCAGCATCTAGAGTATCGCTTCCACACTCTGCAGCATCTAGAGTATCGCGTCCACACTCTGCAGTATCTACAGTATCGCGTCCACACTCTGCAGCATTTACAGTATCGCGTCTACACATTACAGCATCTACAGTATCGCGTCTACACATTACAGCATCTACACTACCACGTCCACACTCTGCAGGATCTACAGTATCGCGTCTACACATTACAGCATCTACAGTATCGCATCCACACTCTACAGCATCTAGATTATCGCGTCCACACTCTGCAGCATCTAGAGTATCGCGTCTACACTCTGCAGCATCTACAGTATCGCATCCACACTCAGCAGCATCTAGAGTATCGCGTCCATACTCTGCAGCATCTAGATTATCGCGTCCAAACTCTGCAGCATCTGGAGTATCGCGTCCACACTCTGCAGCATCTAGAGTATCACGTCCACTCTCTGCAGCATCTACAGTATCGTGTCCACACTCTACATCATCTAGAGTATTGCTTCCACACTCTGCAACATCTGCAGATCGCGTCAATACTCTGCAGCATCTACAGTATCGCATCTATACTCTACAGCATCTACAGTATCGCGTCCACACTCTACAGCATCTACAGTATATGTCCACACTCTGCAGCATCTAGAGTATCGCGTCCACACTCTGCAGCATCTACAGTATCGTGTCCACACTCTGCAGCATCTACAGTATCGCGTCTACACTCTACAGTATCCTGTCTACACTCTACAGCATCGTGTCTACACTCTACAGTATCAACAGTATCGTGTCCACACTCCGCAGCATCTACAGTATCGTGTCCACACTCTGCAGCATCTACAGCATCGTGTCCACACTCTGCAGCATCTACTGTATCGTGTCTGCACTCTGCAACTTCTACAGTATCCTGTCTACACTCTGCAACATGTAGAGTATCGTGTCCACACTCTGCAACAGGTAGAGTATCGTGTCCACACTCTGCAACATCCAGATTATCGTGTCTACACTCTACAGCATCTACAGTATCGTGTCCACACTCTACAGCAGCTACAGTATCGCATCCACACTCTGCAGCATCTACAGTATCGCGTCTACACATTACAGCATCTACAGTACCGCGTCCACACTCTGCAGCATCTACAGTATCGCGTCCACACTCTGCAGCCTCTACAGTATCGTGTCCACACTCTGTAGCATCTAGAGTATCGTGTCTACACTCTACAGCATCTACAGTATCGTGTCCACACGCTGCAACATCTACAATATCGCGTCCAGAGTCTGCAACATCTACAGTATCGTGTCCACACTCTAGAGCATCTACAGTATCATGTCCACACTCTACAGCATCTAGATTATCGCGTCTACACTCTGCAGCATCTGGATTATCTCGTCCACACTCTGCTGCATCTACAGTATCATGTCCACACTCTGCAGCATCTACAGTATCGAGTCTACACTCTGCAGCATCTACAGTATCGAGTCCACACTCTGCAGCATCTACAGTATCATGTCCACACTCTGCAGCATCTACAGTATCGTGTCCACACTCTGCAGCATCTACAGAATCGCGTCTACACATTACAGCTCCTACAGTATCGCATCTACACTCTACAGCATCTACAGTATCGCGTCCACACTCTGCTGCATCTATAGTATTGTGTCTACAAATTACAGCATCTGCAGTATCGTGTCTACACTCTGCAACATCTAGAGTATCGTTTGCACACTCTGCAGCATCTACAGTATCGTGTCTACACTCTGCAGCATCTACAGTATCGTGTCCACACTCTGCTGCATCTATAGTATTGTGTCTACAAATTGCAGCATCTGCAGTATCGTGTCCACACACTGCAACATCTACAATATCGCGTCCACAGTCTGCAACATCTACAGTATCGTGTCCACACTCTAGAGCATCTACAGTATCATGTCCACACTCTACAGCATCTAGATTATCGCGTCTACACTCTGCAGCATCTGGATTATCTCGTCCACACTCTGCTGCATCTACAGTATCATGTCCACACTCTGCAGCATCTACAGTATCGAGTCTACACTCTGCAGCATCTACAGTATCGTGTCCACACTCTGCAGCATCTACAGAATCGCGTCTACACATTACAGCTCCTACAGTATCGCATTTACACTCTACAGCATCTACAGTATCGCGTCCACACTCTACAGCATCTACAGTATTGCGTCCACACTCTACAGCATCTGCAGTATCGTGTCCACACTGTGCAGCATCTACAGTATCGTGTCTACACATTACAGCTCCTACAGTATTGCCTCTACACTCTACAGCATCTACAGTATCGCATCCACACTCTACAGCCTCTACAGTATTGTGTCCACACTCTGCAGCATCTACAGTATCCTGTCCACACTCTGCAGCATCTACAGTATCGTGTCCACACTCTGCAGTGTCTATAGTATCGTGTCCACACTCTGCAGCGTCTACAGTATCGTTTCCACACTCTGCAGCATCTACAGTATCGTGTCTGCACTCTGCAGCATCTGTAGTATCGTGTCTACAAATTACAGCATCTACAGTATCGCGTCCACACTCTGCAGCATCTAGAGTATCGCGTCCACACTCTGCAGCATCTAGAGTATAGCGTCCACACTCTGCAGGATGTACAGTATCGCGTCCACACTCTGCAGCTTCTAGAGTATCGCGTCCACACTCTGCAGCATCTAGAGTATCGCGTCCACACTCTGCAGCATCTACAGTATCGCGTCCACACTCTGCAGCATCTACAGTATCGTGTCCACACTGTGCAGCATCTACAGTATCGTGTCTACACTCTACAGCATCTACAGTATCGTTTCCACACTGTGCAGCATCTACAGTATCGTGTCCACACTCTGCAGCATCTACAGTATCGCGTCTACACTCTGCAGCATCTACAGTATCGCGTCCACACTCTGCAGCATCTACAGTATCGGCTCTACACTCTACAGCATCTACAGTATCGTTTCCACACTCTGCAGCATCTACAGTATCGTGTCCACACTCTGCAGCATCTATAGTATCGTTTGCACACTCTGCAGCATCTACAGTATCGTGTCTACACTCTGCAGCATCTACAGTATCGTGTCCACACTCTGCAGCATCTATAGTATCGTGTCTACAAATTACAGCATATACAGTATCGCGTCCACACTCTGCAGCATCTAGAGTATCGCGTCCACACTCTGCAGCATCTAGAGTATAGCGTCCACACTCTGCAGGATGTACAGTATCGCGTCCACACTCTGCAGCTTCTAGAGTATCGCGTCCACACTCTGCAGCATCTAGAGTATCGCGTCCACACTCTGCAGCATCTACAGTATCGCGTCCACACTCTGCAGCATCTGCAGTATCGCGTCCACACTCTGCAGCATCTACAGTATCGTTTATACACTACAGCATCTACAGTACCGTGTCCACACTCTGCAGCATCTACAGTATCGCGTCCACACTCTGCAGCATCTACAGTATCGTGTCTACACTCTACAGCATCTACAGTACCGTTTCCACACTCTGCAGCATCTACAGTATCGTGTCCACACTCTGCAGCATCTATAGTATCGTTTGCACACTCTGCAGCATCTACAGTATCGTGTCTACACTCTGCAGCATCTACAGTATCGTGTCCACACTCTGCTGCATCTATAGTATTGTGTCTACAAATTACAGCATCTGCAGTATCTTGTCTACACTCTGCAACATCTAGAGTATCGTTTGCACACTCTGCAGCATCTACAGTATCGTGTCTACACTCTGCAGCATCTACAGTATCGTGTCCACACTCTGCTGCATCTATAGTATTGTGTCTACAAATTACAGCATCTGCAGTATCGTGTCTACACTCTGCAACATCTAGAGTATCGTGTCCACACTCTGCAGCATCTAGAGTATCGCGTCCACACTCTGCAGCATCTACAGTATCGCGTCCACACTCTACGGCATCTACTGTATCGCGTCCACACTCTACAGCATCTGGAGTATCGCGTCCACACTCTGCAGCATCTACAGTATCGTGTCTACACTCTGCAGCATCTACAGTATCGCGTCCACACTCTGCAGCATCTACAGTATCGTGTCTACACTCTGCAGCATCTACAGTATCGTGTCTACACTACAGCATCTACAGTATCGTGTCTACACTCTACAGCATCTACAGTATCTTCTACACTGCGACATCTAGAGTATCGTGTCCACACTTTACAGTATCTACAGTATCGCATCTGCGCATTACAGCATCTACACTATCGTGTCTGCACACAATCTTCACACTTTACTCACAGTAAATTCCCCCACATTGCATAGAGTGCGGTAGTTCCATTTCCAACCTCGCACCGCCCCCCCACCCCCATCCCATTCCCGCAAGCAACTGCTACTTTTGGCTGTGCAAAATAAATCCACCATTTTTCCCATTTGTCAGTCTCTCCCTCCCCCTCCAATCCTGTTCAGTATTTTCCACTTTCCCTGTCATCTCACCTCTCATGTTTCTCATTTCCAATCGTCTCACTTCATTACCCCAAACAACATGTACACCAAATTCATGAAAGAACTTATGTATTGAAGTTATCTTTGTATTGTTGGTTTCTAATTATGATTATAATTTGGTATGCCACCAAAGACTTTTGCAAATGTCTATAGATACACGGTGGAGAGCATTCTGACTGATTGCATCACCATCTGGTGTGGCGGCCCCAATACACAGGATCACAAGACTCCCGGGGTCAGACACAGAGAGGAGCTGTGCTGACTGAGCTGGGAGAAATCGAGGCAAAACTACTAGATAAAGTTCGTGGAATACTTTGGAGGTGGCTCTAAAAGTCTCTTGGACAACCGAGTGAGTGACGGCGCTGGTGTGGAAACTCGGTGTGCAGTTTTACTGCTGGTTTGGGCTGGGTTTGTTGGCGGCTGCTAACTGCATAGCTCCCAGCTGCGGCCGCTGGCAACTCGCCAGGAAGCCGGTTCACTCCAAAATCGGAGGCAAACGCCGTCGTTCCCCCCCATTGACATCGGAGCAACGTTCCTCCTCCATTGTTTTCCTGATTTTCGTCCGGTGTTGGTGCCGGAGCATCTGGAAGGACGTTTCGGCCTCTCCCGGCCTGGGTCTCTGCAAGTCCGACAGAGCCTTTCCTGGCGTCGAGCCAGCAAGGAACTGTCGACTGCAAACTTTCCCGGCCAGTTATTCGACTCGTTCCAGGACTTCTAACCGGCACCGCTGTAGGATTCTCGGACTGGAAAGAGCGCCAGCATGCCGGACCGGTCTCCAGGGAGTCGCGGGCCTTCGGGGAGTTACGCAAGGGCGGCTGCCTCCCAGGCCTCGGACAACGCCCTGTTTCGGTCGGTGAAGGTGGAACGTGGGGTGCAATGTATTTTGCGCCCTGGAATGACACTAGAAAAGTGTACGGAGGCAATGGAGGACCTTGTTGGGAAAGGTGGTATTCTGACCACCGAGAAGGAGTTCGGAAAGGCGGTGTTTTATCTGGCGAATGAAGAGCTAGTGCACCGGGCCCTAAGCAGGGGAGTCACGGTAGACAACATCTTTTTACCTATGGAGCTGGTGACGGCCCCCACGCAACGTATCGTGCTTGGGCATGTTAAGCCTTTCATTCCAAATGAGGACTTGCTACCCCCACTGGCCCGTTTAGGGCAAGTAAGGTCGGAGATCACTGCCATCCGACACAAATTTAAGAGACGCACCCTCCGCACCGTAATCTCTTTCCGGCGTCAGGTATTCATGCAGCTGGAAAGGGAGGACGATGTTGAGGGCCGGTTTACTGTCCGGCACGAGGGGGTGGATTATCAGGTGTACTGGAGCTCCGAGCGCCCGCGGTGCCATGCGTGCAGGGGGGTGGGGCACTTTCGGAGGGACTGTCCTGCCGCCCAGAACCCGAGGGAGCCCATTTCGGGCACCAGTGCCCCAGCTACCTCTGCCCCTGATCCTACTCCTGCACGTGCATCTGCGCCTGCATCTGACCCTGCCCCAGCCCCTCACCCTGCCCCTACCCCTACCCCTGTCCCTCCTCCTACAGTTGGGTCAGTCCCTGCTCCTCTCCCTGTGGTTCAGGTGGGGGACGGGGTGGAGTCTGTGCGGAGTAAGAAGGCAAAGGGGAAATCCAAACACAGTAAGAAGCGGGCCTTTGAGGCTGCAGAGCTCACGCCCATTTCGCCTGAAGTGGAGCGTGGGGCTCGGGGAGGTGCGCAAGCAGACGGGGAGATGGAAACAGAGAGCGCCGCCCCATCGGTGAAGCCTGCACCTGTGTGCTCCTCCGGTGTGAAGAGGAGAAGGGAACGTTCCCGCAAGAGGGCAGGGGATGTAGATGCGGGGGAGTCCCAGGAAGGGGTGGGAATCCGGGTAGGGGTTGGTTCTAAACCTGAGCCCCCAGATGTAGCCACCAGTCCTGGGGAAGATGGTGTGTTGTGCAAAAAGCTTGTGATAGCCCTGTTTGCACAAATGAGGCAGCCCTGGAGGCCTCCACCCAGGACCTACAAGTCAGCGCCTCTCTGGAGGCCAGTGTACCGGATAATGTAAGAGCAGACGAGACAAAGCTCTCTCATTCTCAGCACCAGGCTGCTTGTGAATCCCTTGGACCAAAGGTGCCGGGTTCCCCTCTATGCCTGCCCCCTGGGGAGGGCGTTTTTCTGTGCACGTCGACCCCAGCAATTAATGACTTGCAGGGAGTCCTTGGGGATTGTCCCTCCACTGTCGCAAATGTGGATGAGGCTGATGCGACGGTGGAGCGGGCAGGTAAGAGCGAGGTGCCCGCTGCGCGGTATGGGTCACAAGCGCAGCCATCTATTGGAACATGCGGGGAGACCGATGGGGATTCTGTCTGCAGTGATGGGTTGGAGGGGGACTCTTTGATAGTGAAATAATGGACATCCTCACCCCGCCTGAGAAGTCCCCATTGATACCTGTAGAGGAAATTAAGCATTTTATTCTCACCTCTGAGGGTGCCAAGCACCGGCCTCAACTAGCCTCGCTACGCTGGCCCAGCATGCCGAGGCTGGTGAGGTCCCTGCGAGTCATCCTCGGACGAAAGGGAAAGGGAAAGAGGAATGCGGTGGCGGGGAACGACAGACGGCAACTAAAATCTTTCCTAGATGACCTAGTAAGGGACATCAGAGGGAGAAGCAGCCTCGCTCCTACGGGGGATGGTGGGTCACAGGGTGTCGCTGGTACCGCTCGAGCCCGGAAGGCAAAAAGTAACCTTGCTTTCTTTCCGGACAGTGTGGTGGAGGGCGCCTCCGCTCTCACCGAAATGGGCACAGCTACTGAGACCTAGTGTGCTCCCGCCATGAAGCTTACCATAGCTAGTCTCAATGTAAACGGCAGCAGGGGTCCTCTTCGCAGGCATAACAATCTCTCAGCCCTCAGGGATGGGCGGTATACGGTGAGTTTCCTGCAGGAAACCCATACCATCCCTGGGGATGAGTCTGCTTGGCTCCTGGGGTGGCGGGGCGGGGTCTACATAAGCCACCTCAGCTCCATTTCTAGCGGGGTGGCGGTCCTGTTGGCCCCGACCTTCCAGCCAGTAATTGAAAGAGTCCAGGACGTTGTGCCCGGCCGTCTGCTCCACCTGGTTGTGCGCCTGGATGGCGTACCATTGCATTTTATCAATGTGTATGCTCCCAGGCGCGGTGTGATGCAGACACGCCTATTCTGCCAGCTGTCCACCCTGCTGAGCTCCATCGATCCTGGGGATTGCGTCATCCTCGGGGGAGATTTCAATTGTACCCTCGAGGCGGAGGACCGTTCGGGCCTCCAACGCGACCCAGCATCGGCAAAAAAGTTAAAGGAGCTAGTCGGCTCCTTTGACTTGGTGGACAGCTGGCGGAATCTTCACCCCAACTCTAGCGCCTTCTCAAGAAGGTCTAGAGAAGGAGGCTCCAGGATAGACCGCATTTACATCTCTCGGGCCTACGTCTCCCGCGTGTTGGCGTCCTCCATGCGGCAGGTGTCGTGCTCGGATCATCACCTTGTGTGGATGGAATTTATTCCACTACACCCTCGGGTGGGATCCGGGTATTGGCATTTTAACAACCGGCTGCTGGAGGACAGCCGATTCCGGGATTCGTTCCGAGCTTTCTGGGTCTCCTGGAAGGAGAGGCGGAGAGGTTTCTGCTCCCTAAGGCCCACATCCGGTTTTTATGTCGGGAGTACACTAGGGGGTCGACAAAGAGGCGGAGCTCTGAGGTTGAGCGGCTTGAGAGAGCGTTGCTTGACCTGGAGTCCCGCCTTGGTCCGACCGCTAGAGACCAACAGCTGTGGCAGGAATACCAGGAGAAGAAGGACGCACTAAGGAACCTGCAGCTCCAGCAGTCCCGAGGTGCGTACGTGAGGTCACGGATCCAAATGCTGCAGGATTTGGACCGCGGCTCACCCTTCTTCTACTCGTTGGAAAGGTGGCGGGGAGTTCAAAAGCAGCTAGTGAAGCTGCTGGCTGCCGATGGCTCCTCCATCACGGACCCTGATGGAATTAACAACGAGGTCCGTTCATTCTATCGGTCCTTATTCTCGCCTGATCCGTCAAATGCGGAGGCGTGTAATGAGGTCTGGAAGGATTTGCCGAAGGTCAGCCCAGAGGACGCAGTGCGTCTGGATGCCCCCCTGACTCGGGAGGAGCTGTCCACTGCCCTTCGGCAACTCCGGAGGGGCAAGTCCCCTGGTTTGGATGGACTGAGTGTTGAGTTTTATCAGGCTTTTTGGGATGTCCTGGGGGATGATTACAGCCTTGTCCTAGGGGAGAGCCTAGCCACCGGAGAAATGCCCCTCTCATGGCGAAGAGCTGTTGTGGTCCTACTGCCCAAGAAGGGAGACCTCCGCCTGCTAAAGAACTGGCGGCCGGTCTCCCTCTTGTGCGCGGACTACAAGATCCTCGCCCGGGCAATGGCCAACTGTCTGGGTTCGGTAATTGGACAGGTGGTCCATCCTGACCAATCTTATACAGTCCCGGGCCGCTCCATCCAGGACAATGTCCACCTAGTACGGGACCTGATCCACCTACTCCAGGAGACTGGGACCCCGGCAGCATTTCTTTCTCTTGACCAGGAGAAGGCTTTTGACCGGGTGGACCACAGTTTCCTGGTGGGCACCCTGCAGGCTTTTGGGCTCGGACCACACTTTGTGGCCCGAGTTCGGCTCCTGTACTCTGCCGCAGAGTGCCTAGTTAAGATTAACGGATCATGGCAGGACCTATCCACTTCCGAAGAGGAGTGCGTCACGGGTGCCCCATGTCCGGTCAACTGTATGCGATCTGTGTCGAGCCATTCCTCAGCCTTCTTCGGCAAAGGCTGACAGGTCTGGTTCTGCGCGAACCGGACATGGGAGTCGTCCTCTCGGCCTACGCCGATGATGTACTCCTCATGATGACAGACCCCTGTGACCTGCGGAGGATGCGCGAGTGCCAAGATGTTTTTCTCGGCGGCATCCTCCGCCAGGATCAACTGGGCGAAATGTTCTGGACTCTTAGTAGGCCAGTGGCAGGTGGACTCCCTGCCGGAGGAGATGAGAGCTTTTGAGTGGAGCACCAGACGTCTTCTCTATCTGGGAGTCTACCTGAGTCCTTCTGGGGAGACCTGGCTGGCGAACTGGCAGGACCTGGAGACAAAGGTCATGGCCCGGCTTGGGCGCTGGTCAGGCCTTCTCAGGGTGCTTTCCTATCGAGGCAGGGTGGTGGTCATAAACCAGCTGGTGGCCTCCATGTTGTGGTACCGGATGGTCACCTTGGCCCCCCCTGCCCCTTTTGTCGCAAGAATGCAGAGGAAGCTAGTGGACTTCTTCTGGGGAAACAGGAAGCACTGGGTCTCTGCAGCGGTTCTGAGTCTCCCAGAAGGAGAGGGCGGACAGTCGCTGGTGTGTGTACGCACACGACTGGCGGCCCTCCGCCTCAGGACTCTGCAGAGATTCCTGTACGCCGAGCACCCTCCCAGGTGGCAGGTGTTGGCGACTTTCTTCCTCCGGAAGGGCTGCTGTCTTGCCGAAGATATGCAGCTACCGCCGGCGGGCGTTAGCCGTGCTGCTTTGCAGAGGCTGCCCGGCTTCTATCAGGACCTACTGAGAGTCTGGAACATGGTTGCCTCAGGCCGGGAATCCCCTCCTCTGGCAGAGGGCGGGGTCCTGGCTG
The DNA here is from genome assembly GCF_030028105.1 of Mobula birostris. Classification (NCBI taxonomy): domain Eukaryota; kingdom Metazoa; phylum Chordata; class Chondrichthyes; order Myliobatiformes; family Myliobatidae; genus Mobula; species Mobula birostris. The sequence continues at coordinate 88,152,838 of NC_092370.1, read as the reverse complement.
ACCCTTGCCCTGTCTCAACGGATGTCAGTGCGGCTCAGGTGTGTGGAACGACTCGGGCTGAGCTGCTCGTCGGGCCCAGGCCCCGCAGCCTTACCCGAGAGACGAATCCATACAACTTGAGCCGTCTTTCATCAACACCCACAATCCCATTCAGGGATGCAGGCAGGAGGTACCTTTATGGGCTGCTGCTCCACACCCTCCACTTCCTAGCATTTGTCCACCGTCCCGACACGCCATGGCGGTCGGTCTTTCCACCTGGAGGTGAGGGGGGTCCCCAATGGAAGTCCCTCTACAAGGGAGTCTTTCCCATGCACCTTGGGGATCTCGGCTGGAGGGTGCTGCATAAAGCGGTGCCCTGCAATAAGTTCTTTAGTTTGTACACGGATCTCCCAGCCGCGTGTCACTTCTGCGGGCTGGAGGAGACCGTGTACCATATGTACGTGGAGTGTGTGAGGCTGCAGCCCCTTTTCGCGTATTTGCGTGGGCTGCTTCTCGCCTTCTGGTTGCATTTCAGTCCCACCCTATTCATATATGGTCATCCAGTAAGGAGGGGGGCACAGAGGGATGAGGATGTCCTTGTCAACTTGCTTTTGGGGCTGGCGAAAATTGCCATCCGTGGCTCCTGGAAAAGGGTGGCAGGAGGTTCTCCCCGGGCGGACTGCCTGGCTATGTTTAGGGGGTATGTTCGAGCCCGGGTGAACATTGAAAAGGAATACGCACAGTCCACGGCGACCGTCGAGATGTTCCGGGACCGTTGGGCTCCGCGGGGTGTAAATGCCATCATTGATGAGGATGGCAATATATTGGTTTAACATGTATTGTCTGTTTGTAGTGTAGTAAATGTGTTAGTCACTGGGTTTGTAAATATTGTATAGCACCGACATTTGTAATAAAGAATTTTGTAAAAAAAATAAAAAAAAATAAAAGAGGCTGCAGAGAGTTGCCAGGTCCATCTTGGGCACAAGCCTCCCTACCGTCAAGGACATCTTCAAGAGGCAGCGCGTCAAGAAGGCAGCATCCATCCTCAAATTCCCTCACCATCTGGGAAATGCCCTCTCTTCATTACTATCAGCGTGGAGGTACAGAAGCCTGAAAACCCACACTCAGTGTTTTAAAACCGCTTCTAACCCCATGTCATGAATGTTCTGAATGGCCCATGAAGCCACGAACACTACCTCATTTTTCATCTCTTGCACTATTTATTTTGTAATGTAGAATAATTTTTATGTCTTTCACTGTACAGCTGCAGTAAAACAAATTTCATATGTCAGTGATAATAAACCTGATTCTGATTCTATTCACCCTATTCATGAACACAAGCAAGTGTGTGCCGACGATGTTAAAGTTACTTTGTAATGCCTACATGCAAGTTTTCTTTTACTGATTCATAGCTCATGGACTTTATTAGCATGCTAAGCTATCCCTGAACTGCATGCATTAGTCAAACTGCACGGAGACTGCATGTGTTAGTCATACTGCACGGAGACTTGCCCTTCAACCCAACCTTCAGCCACACATTTACACTAATCCAATTCTAATTTCATTTCTTCATTCTCCCCACATTCTCATCTATTATGCCCCCTCCCCCAATTACAGTGGACAACTTATCTACCAACCTGTGTGTATTTGGAATGTGGGTGGAAACTGGAACACCCCAAGGAAATCTTTGCGGTCAGAGAGAGAAGTGCAAACTCCACGCAGACAGCACTTAAGATCAATATTGAACCCAGGCTGTGTCTGCTCTCAGACATTCACTCCATTAGTATTTAAATTCTCTTTTGAAATGTTAGCAATCACATTATTGGCAACTTGGAATCATATACAAGACACATCCAGCCCGCACACAGCCAGACTCAGTACCCACACAGGCCCTGTTTTCGGAATTACAACTGTGCTTGCAGGCCACTGCATGAGTCTGACAGCCTTCATTAATACGTCTCATACAAGGATGAGCAGGAAGCACGATCACCATGCATTAAGTATCTGACCACATTTCAGAATTGCTTTTCTGACATAATTCTTTTGCAAAGCACACATAAATGCTGCACTAAGTGATAGAATTGAGGCCAATACATGCCAGCTATCAAATTTCCTAAATTTCTTTTCATGTTTATAAGTGCAAAAAGTTGCTACGACAACTAATGATGCTTTGCTTCACAGATTATTAACAAATGATGAGAAATTAATAAATAAAATGTATATTGCAAAAAATTCAGTACAATATTTTGCAAGTAATATTTTCCACTCCAGTAAGCCAGCATATTCCCAGCAATTGCTCCAATTAGCACCAGTGAATAAAACAAATAAACTGAGTTTGGATTCCCAGAGCCAGCTGGTGTAATGAATGAGACACAAAACAGCTGGATAGAGATATGTGGAAAACTGGTATTGGTACTGAGCATGGGACACTACACTAGGGGGAAAAGATCCTGAAAACACCTAGAAAGAAACCATTAATGTACGGGCCACTCCTGAATGAGCTTAAGAGTCAACGACAAAGATCAGTTGTCTCTGTTTACACAGCAACACAAAACAATAGTTTCATCATGAGTTGGAGACTTTGCCCCTCTAAATATCTCTCTGCCAGACTTTCTTTCCAATGTCCCAATCTAATTTTTGTGCCTCTTAGCATGATTCAATTGTTTCTTAGTTAAACCCCTTTGTAGCAAGTGTATTTCAGTCAAAACTTAGGTGCGCTGAACCAACCAGCCCAGTTCTATTGATGCATTTGGGAGACTCAATCATTTTATTTAGCCTTTAATGTCCTATTCTGCTGTTTCTTTTAGAACTGAGTATTCTATTTTTAACCAGGCTGATGAGGTTATTGATGGCATGGGTAAATGGTTGTTACTGAACAGGTGATCCACACCCTTAACAATCTGGAGAAGCGAGCTCAAATCCTATCACACAACATTAAGAATTGAAATTCATTTCATTAAGAAACTCCTCTTCGTAATGCTAAAAGTAAAATTGCTGCAATATTACACAAGTTCAACTACTTCATAAAATCTGCTATCCTTATCCCGAATGGCGCGTACGTGAATCCAGCTCAAGATCCGCAATTCGTCACTGAGAGTAGCAACACAAGTTGATAGCATGGCGAAGGTGGTGTACAGCATGCGTGCCTTCATCAGTCAGGGTGTGGAGATTAAAAGTTGCAAGGTCATGTAGTTAATCCACACTTGGAGTCAAGTGTACAGTTCTCATTGCTACATTACAGAGAGGATGTGGAGGCTTTCAAAATGATGCCGAAGAGGTTCACCAAGATGTGGCCCGGATTGCGGAATATTACCTAGGAGGTTTGACAAGTTTTGATCATTTTCACTAGAGCACTGGAGATTGACAAGTAACCTGATAGAAGACATATAGAAGAGGTTGGACAAACTTTGAATGTTTGGGACAGAGATAGGATAGATAGTCAGAGTCTTTTTCCTCAGGATAGAAATGTCAAATGCTAAAGAGTGCAACTTTCAGATGAGATAAGTTTTAAAAAGATTAACATGGCAAGTTTTCTTTGCACAGCAAGTGTTGGGTATCTGGAATGTGATACCAGGGGAAGTGATGGAAGCAGATATGACTGCAACATTTTAAGGGCATTTAAGACAGACACCTGACCAGACACGGAAGTAAGGGATATGAACTACATACAGCAAATGTGTCATTTAAATTGGCATCATGGTCAGCCAATGGACTCACTCCTATGCTGCACTCTTCTGTATTTTCTATGAGAAGGCTCAACAAGTTACTTAGTTCAAGGCTAATTTAAGGATGGGAATTAAATGTTGGCTTTGTTGGCAATACCTGCATAAAAATAAAACTATTTCAAAGGCTATTGAGATCAACAGTGTAAAGAACTGTGGAATACATGCAACCTGAACAAATGAGTTAGGCCAAGCCTAAACCATTACTTAAAACATTCATGACTAATCTGAGGTAACCTCACCTCAAAGTGCCCATCTACCCACAGTAACCTTTCACCCTTGTTTCTCAAGTTTGTCTTAATTTTTAAAGAAAAAAAAAGACTATTCTCACTCTCCTTTGAAGTGATTACAAAACTAGGCTCTTAAACTTATGACAGAGTTGCGTTTTACACCTGCTCTGTCATAAGTAGGCAAATTATTTTCTAGGTTCTCCCATGGGCGAATAGCTCCCCACATCACTAACACTGCACTGCACTAGGGCTTGGAAGAAATTAGAATGAAAATCTATTCATAAGTAAAACAACAGAGCACCACAGTAGAGTAGTGGTTAGTTGTCAAGCCAAGCAGCATCTGTGAAGGCAGAGGCTGAGTTCCTCTTTCAGGCTGATGACCATTTATCTGATGGGCAGCTCCAACATTGTTTATATTCCAATTTGGAGAGGTTTCTGTTTCAACTCATTAATAGTTGTTCTTGCTAATGCTGTCAAACCACTGTTCACTAGTATTATTAAATTCTGCTATTCCCATTATGAAAAAAAATTACAATAATTTGAATGTACAGGGAAAAAAGCAAATAAAATTCTCTCTAATATAAAATAAGGCATTTTGTAAATGATTCCTTTGAAAAGGCAAATAAGACATTTTTACTCTAATCATTTAAATAATTCACCATGAAATCCATTTTCAGAAACACATTGAAAAAATATGGATAATGATTTCCCTAATTTGACTGCAGTTAAGAGGACAACTTTCATTAATATTGCACTTTATCACCTTTCTTGGAAATGTGTCAAAGCACACTTCAAGTGCAATAAAATAAGCTGTCTGTTGTTAAGCAGTTTTGGAAAAACAAAATCCAAATAATGTCTGAAATCCAGAACAAGACACAGATGTCTGAAATAAAGGGAATGCTTAGCAACTAGTGTGACATTTTGGCTCACTTTCTACAATGCTGAACCATTTCAGGTGGTCAGCATAATCTCTAGTGTGTTTCAATGGTTCAAATTGATAAAAGGTGTATCGTTCTGATTTTCTACAATTAAATTGGATCCACAGTAATCCACTCAACACTTGTTTGGCAGCCGCAACTCAATAAGCTAGTTTTTGAAAGTAGTAAGATTAAATGCAAACATTGGCCTGGCCAAGTAGGAAGCAGATCAAATCTAGTAATATGTTTGTATGTCTGTTAATTCTGTCACAGGCAGACAAATACTGGACCTCGTGTCCATCCATATGTCTTTATCTTTTCCAGATCAAAAAACGTCTGAGCAACCAACCCCTTAGCACCCAAGATATGACCTTCCAATAGGTGAGGAGACCTCAGCTGCTGTTCCCCTGAATATCTGGCCCCAAAATGCTCTTGAGAAATGGCAGTAATATAAGCAAACAAGAGAGGCAACATGGTTAGCACTGCTGCTTCACATCTTTAGGCTCAATCCTGACCTCAGGTGCTAGGTGAAGTTGGTGACAGTGTTCTAGTAATAATCCAGGATTTCTAAAACAAACAGCCTTTAGTAATAACCATCAAAACGACCAGATTATTACAAAAAAAGTTTCAAAGAGGAAATCTACTATTCTCACCCATTCTAGCCTACATGCGACTCTAGATGCACCTTATGTGGTTGTCTCTTCAATGGGTATGCAGCCATATTTGTCAGCTCACCACTCCAGGGCAGCTAGGGAGGGGCAAGATAGTGCTGACCTCACCAGTGATGCCAACATCCTTAAAACGACTAGTAAAGCAGCATTAGACAGCATGCTGCTACTCAACTCTAAAACAGTGCAAAAATATTCACTTTGAGTTTGTGGCTGGGTACATGTCCTCTCGGGGTGCTATTAAATGTCATGGCATTTATGCACACTATAAGTAACTTCTATAATATCATTCGTTTCTTCCCTATAGGTTCAGAAAGGTCACAGAATTAATTACAGTTAACTTTTTTTTTGCCTTTATCAATTTGATTATAATCAGTGACTGATGACATTAAAGAAATTGATATGCAAGAAGACAAAGAACCACTGGAGGTACCACCCGCAGTCCTTAAATCACAGAAACTACCCATTGATCCTCAACATTTTACAAAACAAAATCAACACAAGGATGAAGTTAACAATTTAATGAAGTTTTATGGTGTTAGGTTCCTAGAGTCAAACAGTATGGAAAAGTGGCCCTCAGCCCAAATGGTCCATGCCGAGCAAGATTCCCATTTTCTATTCCCATTTGTCAGCTTCGAAATCTTTCCTAGCCATGTACTTGCCCAACTGTCTTTTACAAAATGTTATGGTAACTGCCTCAGCCATCTCCTCTCACAGCTCAATTAAAATACTGACCACACTCTGGATGAAAAAGTCACCCCTCAAGTTCCTATCGATTCCCATTGGGCACAGCTCAGTGTTTAATACCATTGTCCCCTCAGTATTAATTGCCAAGTTTCTAAACCTGTGCAACTTCCTAATCAGGAGGCCAGAAACAGTACACATCACTGATAACATCTCCTCACTGATAACATCTCCTCACTGATAACCAACACAGGAGGCACCTCAAAGATGTATGCTTAACTCGTTGCTCTACTCTCTCTGCGCAAGTGACTGTATGCCTAAGCACAGGTCAAACACTGTCAGTTCTCACTGAGGTTTCCCCTGCTTTTTAGATCTAACCTGGGCCAAACACATTAATGCAAGCACAAAGGCTGCATGTTAGCAGCGATACTTCTTTGGGAGTTTGAGGAGCTTGGCAAGTCAAAGACTCTGGTAAATTTCTCCAGGAAGCATTCTGACTGGTTGCATCACCACCTCTATGGAGCCTCCAAAGAACAGGATTGCAAAAAGCTGCACCCTCACCACCATCAAGGACATTGTCAAGAGGCGATGCCTAAAAAAGAAGAAAAAGGACGTCGTGGCTATCCCTCGAGGTCGAGGATGATGGTCTTCGTTCTGTTGATCTACTTATGGGCTCTCAAGTGGCTTATGAGTCCAATCTTGTCTTTGAAAGTTCTTCCGCATTCAGGACAGGTAGTTCCAGATGGCAGATTGGGCTTTGGTTGTTGCTGCCTCTCTTTCCATTTTCTTCTCTTTTCTTCTAATTCTACACATTTGTTGGCTTCGAAAGTTGCTGTTCCTTCTTGGATGATGGCTTGCCAGAGTTTCCTGTCCTTGGCATTAGTTTCCCAATTGTTGATGTCAATGTTACATTTCTTCATGTTGGCTTTTAAGACGTCTTTGAATCTCTTCTTTTGACCACCTCTTTTATGTTTGCTTTCTTTAAGCTGGGAGTAGAAGATTTGTTTCAGCAAAAGGCAGTATCCACTATGAAGGACCCTCATCATCTGGAACATGCCCTCTTCTCATTACTACAATCAGGAATGAGGTACAGAATCCTGAAGATACACAGTCAACAATTCAGAAAAAGCTTCTTCCCTATGCCATCAGTTTTCTGAACAGTCCATGAATACTACGTTGTTGTTCCTTTTATTTGCGCTATTTATTTATGTTATAATTGATAGCAATTTTATATCTTTGCAATGCTCTATGTAGAACAACATATTTCATGTCACATAATACAATGATAATAAATCAGATTCTGACTCCTTTTCAATCTGTTCCCTATAGCTGATTCCCAACCACGGATAAAAAGACTATGTGCATTGACTACAACTATCCCCCTCATGACCTTATAAACCCTGTAAGATAGGAGCTAACCTCTATATGTACAACTGCAACATAAACCACACATAGAAATACTACAAGCCTGTTTCAAGGTCAAATGAATTCTTGACAATTGAAAAAAAAATGCCAAGAAAGATTAAAGGTTCATTTTTGTTTGCTTAAATATGAAGCAAATAATCTTACATTTTGGACAACCAAGTGCTTTATACACCACAATTTAAATTATATAAATCTACCTGGGTTCATTTTACTTAATAGTAACAGCCTTTTTTTCCTTTGTGTTGCCTGGTGGATTACTTGAGAAAGGATGGAGAGAGAAACCTGGAACTACAGACGGATTAGCCTGACATCTGTAAGAGGGAAAATGCTTAAAACTATTATGCAGCTGGGCACTTGTAAAGTCTTAATATGATTGCACAATGTCAATATGTATTTATGAAAATTGTTTCTGACAAATCCATTAGTTTCTTGAGGATGAATCTGGCAGGGCAGATAGGAAGGAACTAGTGGATATTTTATGTGTTCAATAAGATATGATACATGAGGTTATCACAGGGTTTTAATAAATTAACATAGACAAGCATTTGTTAGAGGGAAGAAATCTATCAAACCGATGAGCTGCTCTCAGTGGCTACTTTATTAGGTATTTTCTGATCTTCAGCTGTTACAACACATCCACTCCAAGGTTTGATGAGTTTGGCATTCAGAAATGCTCTTCTGCACATCACTGTCACCTTCCTGTCAGCTTGAACCAGTCTGATCATTCTCCTCTCACCTCTCTCATTAGCAAGGCACTTTCACCAACGGAACTACTGCTCACCGGATTTTTTTTTTTGTTTATTGCACCACTCTCTAAACCTTGCTGCGCTTAAATATCCTAGGAGAACAGCAGTTTCTTAGATACTCAAACCACACTGTCTGGCGCTACCAATCATTCCATGGTCATAGTCACTTAGATCACATTTCTTCCCCATTCTGATGTTTGTTCTGAACAACAACTGAACCTCTTGACCATGTCGGCATGCTTTTATGTATTAGGTCAACTGTTACAGACATGATTGGCTTTTTAGATAAGTGTGTGCATTAACAAGGTGCACAGGTGTACCTAATGAAGTTACTGATTGTATGTATCTATAACTACTAGTGTCTCTCAAAAGTACATGGGCTTCACTGATTTACGATCTATAGCAATTACTTACATAGGGAAACTGGTGTAGTATTTCCAAGTTTGCTGCTAATGCAGAAGTGGCAGTGGGAAATAAGACGAGGAGATGTGAACTGTTCGGTACATATTTATTTGAATGGCTAGGATGACATAATTGGAATATGTCTTGGGAAATGTGACCATATTCTTTTGTTAGAAAAAGTAAAACAAAATATGTTTCAAAAGATGAAAAAGAATATACGCTAGCATTGAAATGTATATCTGATTTTCATACATTAGGCAAAAAAAAAGCTTGCAATCAGAAAAGCAAAAGATAAAAAAAATTAAACTGGAAATTAAAACTGCAGATGCTAGATATCTGAAATAAAAACAGAACATGTTGGAAACACTCAGCAGGTCAGGCAGCATCAGTGTAAGCAGAAACAGAGTTCACATTTCAGGTATTTCATATCGTAAATAAACAGTTAAAATATTTATCCTTTATTTTAAAAGTAAGTCTCTTATCTTTTGCGAAACATCGTAGGCCAAAGGGCCAATACTGTGCCGTAGTATTCTTATCCATGGAAATCTCCAAAACTTTCAAGGTTCTTTGGCAGCTATCGACAGTGCATTACAATCCACAGAAAATAATATTAAGTTTCTCAGGGACAAAGAGTTTGCTCAGCAGTACCTATGACTAAGCATGGCCTTTAAAATCAATTACAACTTACAAACATTTCATATTAGGGCTAGTTTTATTTTATGGAGAATAGTATGCAAAGCCCTAGTTTTATTTTGTCAAAACTTTGATTTCCCTTTATAGCATTGAGAAAGCTGTAAAACAAAGGAAATGCTATACAAAATTATTAAATGATTAACTGCAAATACAGGACTTCAATACCAGACTCTGCACCTCAGAATTAAGTTTATTATCACTGACTTATATGATGTTAAATTTGTTGTCTTGTGGCAGCAGTACAGTGCAAAGATACTATAAGTTACAAAATAAATATATAGTGCATAAAAAAGGAATATTGAAGTGGTGTTCCTGGACCGTTCAGAAATCTGGCAGTAAAGGGGGAAAAACTTGTGCAAATTTTCATTGCATCACTAAGGGGAAAAAAATAATAATTTCATCTTCATTATAACATAAAAATTCATCCTGCATAATCCTGAATCATTTTAACAGGGAATATGCTGGAAACGTACTTCCCTGGCAGGAGAGCCTGGAACAGTAGGTCAAAAATCTCAAAATAAGGCTGAAATAAGGAGATATATCTTCACTCAAAAAATGGCGGAGACTCTCCAATGACAGGAGCAGCAGTAGCTCATAAAATATGAACTCTTTTAGTCTCTGCTTAAAAAGTATGGATTCTGTGGGAATCAGGGATATGAGATTGGAGAGGAAGCCAAGGCAAGGTAAAAGATTTTTCACGGAACTTCTTCTAAATTACATCACTAGATTTCTACATATTACTCACAGCTGTAGTGACTCATGTTCAATCCTGACCTTTGGTACTGTCTATGTGAAAATTGTATGCTCACCCTGGGCTTCCTTCAGGTGCTCTGGCTCCCACACAGATTCCAGGGACGTGCAGGGTAGCAGGCTAATTGGACACTGGAAATTTCCCCTAGACTGCAAACATCTTGTAGAATTTCAGAACAGAGTTGGAAGGGGGGAAATGTGGGAAGAATAAAACAGGTTTAGTGCAAGAATAGTGTAAATTAGTGTTTGACAGATGGCCACGACTCGTTGTCACTGGGTTTGTGTCCTTGCCTTGTCACTCAGCAGAACATATTTTTAGTGATGTATTAGTTCTACATTAGCATTAAGTATTTCTAAATCTGTGCAATGTTTGAACTTTGAATTAAAACTATCCTAAAATCTCAAAATATGCACCTTTTTGTACTATTAACTACTATCCCAATTCATCTGAAATTGTGCAATTTTGCCTTAAGTATGTACAGTTTTCTTTTAATCTCGACCAATAAACATTCATCTCAAACTATAACACTTAAAAAAAAAAATAAACTGATGGGAACAGATGAGATCATAGTATCCTCAGATTCTTTCTAAATTTATGCCCATCTTAAAGTTGTATATTGTCTTTATCATTTGTTGTTGCAAGTCAGAATAGTTTAAACCTGAAATTGATTAAAATTTTCAATTTTTCCAGCAACTTCACCAAATGTTATAAATCATTGTTAAGATAAAAGATAATTTAAGTGCTGTGTCTGGAACAGATGGTCCTGGTAATAAAACTGCCAACAACACAAGGGGAATTTCTCCCTCCTCACTGGAAAGTTCAGTAAAACTCCGATAATCCAGTACCCCTTGAGATTTTGGTGGTGTCGCTCTAAAAGCATTTCTGGAGTACTAAACGCTACTCCTGTTAGTTCATATTCCGGACCAATGAGTAAGCCATCAGAATTCCCAAACAACCAATTGTCACCTTAGGTCCCACACCACCAGATTCAGGAATAGTTATTCCATTCAGCCATCAGGCTCCTGAACCAGTTTGGATAACTTCACTCACTCCAATATATTGAAATGATTCCACAAACTATGGACTCATTTTCAAAGCCTCTACAACTCATGCTCAATACTTTTTTTGTATTTGCAGTTTGTCTTCTTTTGCACATTGGCTCTTTGTCAATCTTTGTGTGGCTTTTAATTTATTCTACTGCATTTCTTTGTTCTACTATGAATGCCCACAAGAACATAAATCTCAGGATAGTATATGGTGACATATACAGACTTTGACAATGAAACGTGGTCAGGTGTCAGATCTCTCAGTGGGAGAGCATCTTAGAGATAGTGATCACAATTCTATCTCCGTTAACATAGTATTGGAGAGGGATAGAAACAGACAACTTAGGAAAGCGTTTAATTGGAGTAAGGGGAAATATGAAGCTATCAGGCAGGAACTTGGAAGCATAAATTGGGAACAGATGTTCTCAGGAAAACGTACAGAACAAATGTGGCAAATGTTCAGGGGATATTTGCATGATGTTCTGCATAGATACATTCCAATGAGACAGGGAAAGGATGGTAGGGTACAGGAACTGTGGGGTACAAAGGCTGTTGTAAATCTAGCCAAGAAGAAAAGTAAAGCTTACGAAAGGTTCAAAAAACTAGGTAATGATAGAGATCTAGAAGATTATAAGGCTAGCAGGAAGGAGTTTAAGAATGAAATTGGGAGAACCAGAAGGGGCCATGAGAAGGCCTTGGCGGACAAGATTAAGGAAAACCCCAACGCACTCTACAAGTATGTGAAGAGCAAGAGGATAGGACATGAGAGAATAGGACCAATCAAGCGTGACAGTGGAAAAGTGTGTATGGAATCGGAAGAGATAGCAGAAGTACTTAATGAATACTTGGTTTCACTATTCACTATGGAAAAGGACATTGGCGATTGTAGGGACGGACTGAAAAGCTTGAGCATGTATATATTGAGGAAGAGGATGTGCTGGAGCTTTTGGAAAGCATCAAGTTGGATAAGTCACTGGGACCGGACGAGATGTACCACAGGCTACTGTGGGAGGCAAGGGAGGAGACTGCTGAGCCTCTGGTGATGATCTTTGCATCATCAATGGGGACAGGAGAGGTTCTGGAGGATTAGAGAGTTGCGGATGTTGTTCCTTTATTCAAGAAAGGGAGTAGAGATAGCCCAGCAAATTATAGACCAGTGAGTCTTACTTCAGTGGTTGGTAAATTGATGGAGAAGATCCTAAGAGGCAGGTTTTATGAACATTTGGAGAGGCATAATATGATTAGGAATAGTCAGCATGGCTTTGTGAAAGGGCAGGTTTTGCCTTACGCGCCTGATTGAATTTATTGAGAATGTGACTAAATACATTGATGAAAGTAGAGCAGTAGATGTTGTGTATATGGATTTCAGCAAGGCATTTGATAAAGTACCCCATGCAAGGCTTATCGAGTAAGTAAGGAGGCATGGGATCCAAGGGGAACTTGCTTTGTGGATCCAGAACTGGCTTGCTCACAGAAGGCAAAGAGTGGTTGTAAATGGGTCATATTCTGCATGGAGGTTGGTCAGCAGTGGTGTGCCTCAGGGATCTGTTCTGGGACCCATACTCTTCGTGATTTTTATAAATGACCTGGATGAGGAAGTGGAGGGGTGGGTTAGTAAATTTGCTGATGACACAAATGTTGGGGGTGTTGTGGATAGTGTGGAGGGCTGTCAGAGGTTACAGTGGGACATTGATAGGATGCAAAACTGGGCTGAGAAGTGGTAGATGGAGTTCAACCCGGATAAGTGTGAAATGGTTCATTTTGGTAGGTCAAGTATGATGGTAAGACTCTTGGCAGTGTGGAGGATCAGAGGAATCTTGAGGACACTCAAGGCTGCTGCGCAGGTTGACTCTGTGGTTAAGAAGGCATACATTGGCCTTTATCAATCGTGAGATTGAGTTTCAGAGCTGAGAGGTAATGCTACAGCTATAAAGGACCCTGGTCAGACCCCACTTGGAGTACTGTGCTTACTTCTGGTGAGCCTAGGTAATTTCTAAGGTAAGGGCATTTCTAAGGTAAGGATATGTTCAGCACAGCTTTGTGGGCCGAAGGGCTTGTATTGTGCTGTAGGTTTTCCATGTTTTTATGTTTCTATGTTTCTAAATGTACTTCAGATTTTGAATTGCATATGCCGGAAATCTGAAATAAAAGAGAAGAGCATCTGTGGAGGGAGAAAGAGTTCATGATTCACATCAAGAGACTTTACTATAACTTGGAAAGAGGGAAAACGTTGTCTGATATGGGTTGTTGAGATGGGTTCACTGGATATTTCAAAGACACTGTCACAAAATGATAAACTACTAGTTTTCCACTCACAAGTCAACATGAGCCAGGATAAACTTAATTAAACGGCAAAACATTGTCTTTATTTCATACTAACAGCATCTGCAAAGTCCTGGAAACACTATGCAAGACGGGCAATGCTTGTGGAGGAGGGAGAAGCAGAGTTAATATTTCAGCTGAATGAGCTTTTAAAAGTCCCAGAACCAGGACTTTATCTGTCAGACTGAAACATAACATGGAACATTGAATAGTTACAGCTTGATAAACTGGTCTATTATTGTAGCGAGGTATAGTGAGAAAATTTTTGCATGCTCTTTATTTCATCATATCGGTGCATTGAGGCATCACAAAGGAGAAGCGATGGCAGAATGCAGGATACAGTGCTAGCCTGGCTGGATTAACGGACTGCACAGGCAAGGATCATGTTCAGGCAGTAGAGATAGTGTTTAATTCAGTATCATGTTCAATGGGCATATTCCTCTGGTGTACTGTTCTCTGCTCTAACCTCATGTTAAGGGCAGGTAATGTGTTCAGTGAAAAGTGATTCTCTGATGCAACACAAAATTAAACGAATGAGCAGCTCAAGGCATATTTGAGGAACATGGAAACAAAATGTGAAAGAGACGCTAATAAATCAGATAATGCTCATCTGCCTTGAGAATTGCGACCAACTATCCTCCAACCTGGAGTTTATCCTCCACACAAACTCTGATCAGGAAGTTAATCTAGGATAATCAGAACCATGTTTATTATCACAAATGTATAGTACATCATGAAATTTGTTGGTTTGTGGCAGCAGTACAGTGGAAGAGATAAAAATTACAAAAATACAAAGAAATAAACAGTGCAAGAAAAGAGGAATACCGAGGTAACGTTCATGGACTTTCAGAAATCTGATGACAGAGGGCAAAAGCTATTTCTAAAACTCTTGGATGCTGAGGGACCTTAATAATGAATGCCACCTTCCTGAGGAACCGCCCCCCTGAAGATGGTGGGGGAAGAGTTGTGCTCGTGATGGAGCTGGCAGCCTCTTTCAGTCCCTCATATTGCAGCCTCCATTACAGGTGGTGACACAGCCAGTCAGAATGCTCCCTGAAGAAATTTGCTTAAGTCTTTGGTGTCACATTTTTGCAAAATTGATGGAAATTAAAGCTGAAGACCTACTGACACATTGTCACCCAATTTACCTCATGAATTTATGGTCCAGCCCCTACTTCACACTCTCAAGCCTAGAAGGTGGCTCAGTTAATGCCTAAAGCAGCACAGGATGCTTCAATTTCAATTTCATCAAGCAAGAATCACTCTAGAGATCACAGCATTCTCAAACTGGACCAGGCATTCTTGGTTATAAACCACACCATGCTCCTGTCATTTACAGGTTTCAGGCCCACACCAAACATCACTATTCATGCGTAGATTTTAGCCACTATCTGCAGTGTGAGAGCAGTAACAAGGTTACTCTTCAATAATGATGAGAAGGCCTCCATGTAAATCACTAAAAGCAACTTCAACTTAATCGGTTTGTATTGACTATAAACAGGACAATGGCCTATCACAATAATGACTCGAGTAAAATTCTAACAGTAGAAAAAACAAAATAATTTTATGAAATAATTAAAATTAACTTAATTCCTGGCAATTTCACATGTTCAAATGAATCCTGTCAATAAATCCTCCTCTTACTCAAAAAGATAGCTTTTTTTCCTCCGCAAACACGAGAAAATCTGCAGATGCTGGAATTTCAAGCAACACACATAAGAGTTGCTGGTGAACGCAGCAGGCCAGGCAGCATCTATGGGAAAAGGTACAGTCAATGTTTCAGGCTGAGACCCTTCGTCAGGACTAACTGAAAGAAGAGCTAGTAAGAGATTTGAAAGTGGGAGGGGGAGGGGGAGATCCAAAATGATAGGAGAAGACAGGAGGGGGAGGGATGGAGCCAAGAGCTGGACAGGTGATTGGCAAAATGGATAGGAGAGGATCATGGGACAGGAGGCCCAGGGAGAAAGAAAGGGGGAGGGGGGAAGCCCAGAGGATGGGCAAGGAGTATAGTGAGAGGGACAGAGGGAGAAAAAGGAGAGAGAGAAAAGGAATATATATATATAATGAATAAATAAATAACGGCTGGGGTACAAGGGGTCAAATGTTCATGAGACAACAGCTTAATTGCCTGTGTGACATTAACCTAGCTACACCAGAAACATAAGTGCCACCTCAGAATCTACAAACCTGCACTGGAAGCAAGTCACCCTCTGATCCAAGAGACTGTCTCAGACCAAGCGAAAAAATGTTAAATTTTTATCCAAGAATCCTTCTAAGGCATAGTCTTCGCTGCTACAGTCAGGACCACAAGGTGTATCATGCTTTTATTGTAAAGCTTTAAATGGTCTCAACATAATCAGAGTAAATCTTTCACTGTGGTGGGTTATTAATTACTTGGAGATGAGTATCACTTTAGTACAGCTGCAGTTCCAAACCTTTATCCTAGCACTTTGTAAGTTGTGCAAATAGTAAATGACAGGCTTCAAACACGCACACACAAAATGTCCTTTCCTAGATTCTGTCTTTATAAATGCCAGCCTGCATATAATTTTTCAACAAAAGACTACTGCAGTCAATCAATGAGTTCTATACCATAATATATTTTCCATACACTGAGAAGGCAGCTGTTGACTGCATCTTTATGAAGGTATCAAATGAATCAACAGAAGTTGTAATACAATGCAGTAGCTAAGCAACCTACACAGTTTGACATCAGTTAACATCACACCTCATAATTTCGATTTTGGTTTGTATGGAAAGTCTAAGGCTGAGCATTAGCCATCCTTCTGACAGTGTGGGTGGGCAGAAGTGCTGTTCCGCAAACTATTACCACGTACAGCTCACCTGGTGCAACCTTCAGGTCAGTCTGTGAACAGGTGATCAGCCCGGCCACTTGTTAAAAGCAAATCAGGCCACTTAATCTAACTGCAGATCCACAAACTGACGATCTTCAGTTACATCACATGGGAATGGAAGAGCCAGGCATGGATTCCCATTTGTGTTGGGTTGTGCTGACCCTTTCAAGAGCTCCCTTACATATTCTCATTCCGCATAAAAGATTGGGGAATTCATCCTTGGAAGTTATGTACAGAGCTGTGGATGCTGCAGATCTGACACAAACGGAGAAAAATTACTAAAAATGTTCATCAGGTAAGTCAGCATTCATGGAGAAAGGGACGGGGTTAACAGGACCAGTTGATGACTTCCCAGCAGAACATTTCATGAAAGCATAGACCCCAGAGGTTATTCTGTTTCACTTTCTACAGGTATTACCTGACCTGTCAAGCATTACCAACATTTACAAAGTCATCCTGCATCAAGCGCAGAGGAAAATCAGTCAAATTAAATTTTGCATGCAGAAGATGCTGCAGATTCTGGAATATGGAGTAACAGATAATCCGCTGGTAGAAATCAGCAGGTCAAGCAGCATCTGTGGGAGGAACTGCTGATGTTGGGACCAAAACCCTGTATCACGACTGAGAGTGGAGACATGATAATCAGTATGGGTAGAAGGGGAACATAAGAAAGGAGTCCAAGGTAACTGGGGAATCGAGAGGGATGTACAGCGTTAAATTATGCTCCGGTCTCTGCAAAATTGTCCTTTAAAAATGACACAAAACAGGAAAATTTGTAAGCACTTGGCAATGCAATCTATGGGTAAGAAATTATGTCTCCTAGGGCGATCTTGAGCTTCTAGTTATCAGCCACTTCAAAGCTCTACCTCACCTCCATTCTGACTTCCCTCTTCAGCCTCCTCATTACTCTGTTGCCTAACTTAGGCTCGAAAACAGCACCATTTCATCTATCTGGACACATTACAGAGTTTAAAACAAAATAAATAAATTGGGAAATTACAATTTTTTCCCTTTTTCCACAAATGTGGTCAAACCTTCTCCATTAAAATTTACTTCTTTATTCTCTAAATCAGGGTTCCCAACCTGGAGTACACAGACCTCTTGGTTAATGGTAGGAGTCCAAGTCATAAAAAAGTTTGGGAACCCCTGCTCTAAACTCTGGATTTGGAAGCAACTGATCTCTTTGAACACTTTTGGTCTGTCATATTCAGCTGCCTCCCACATCTCAAAGACGTGTACATTGTTACATTAATCAGCCCTACCAACTGCCCTTGTTGTAGGGTCTTTAGGTTTTGATGGGAAGGTGAGAAGAGGTTATAACTAAATAGAAAATGGGATTGATCAGTGAGCTAGCAAACTTCTGATGGGCCAAAGCAGCCTCCTTCTATGTCATAAGGAAACATAAACTAAATAGGATTGTAAGTATGGTTTTGAATTTCTATTATAAGTGTCAGACATGACCTTATAATTTATTATTAAAATGTCTGGCAGAAAATGGAAATTCTGAATTAATTGTGTTAAGATCCTGATTTTCCAAGTTAAATCTCCATGTCTTCAAAAAATGGGCTTGCTAATTGAAAATAAAATTACAAACTTAATTCAAGTGGGATTATTTGGCAAGTAAGGTGAAAATAAATCCAAAGGGTTTCTACGGTTATGTTAGTGGCAAAAGGATAGTGAGGGATAAAATTGGTCCCTTGGGAGAATCAGAGTGGACGGCTATGTGCGGAGCCAAAAGAGGTGGGGGAGATTTTGAACAATTTCTTTTCTTTGGTATTCACTAAGGAGAAGGATATTGAATTGTGTAAGGTAAAGGAAACAAGTAGGGTAGTTATGGAAAGTATGACAATTAAAGAAGAGGAAGTACTGGCACTTTTAAGGAACATAAAAGTGGGTAAGTCTCCGGGTCCAGACAAGATATTCCCTAGGACTTTGAGGGAAGTTAGTGTAGAAATAGCAGGGGCACTGACATAAATATTTCAAGTGTCATTAGAAACGGAAATGGTGCCGGAGGATTGGCGTATTGCTCATGTAGAGATGGTATATATAATTTTCTGGATAGACAGGGTCTGATTAGGAACAGTCAACATGGATTTGTGCGTGGAAGGTCATGTTTGACAAATCTTATTGAATTTTTTGAAGAGGTTACTAAGACAGTTGACGAGGGTAAAACGGTGGATGTTGTCTACGTGGACTTCAGTGAGGCCTTAGACAAGGTTCCACACGGAAGGTTAGTTAGGAAGGTTCAATCGTTAGGCATTAATATCGAAGCAGTAAAATGGATTCAGCAGTGGCTAGATGAGAGATGCCAGAGAGTAGTGGTGGATAACTGTGTGTCAGATTGGAGGACGGTGTGTAGTGGTGTGCCTCAGGGATCTGTACTGGGTCCAATGTTGTTTGTAATATATATATATATATATATATATATATCAATGATCTGGATGATGGGGTGGTAAATTGGATTAGTAAGTATTCAGAGGGTGTTGTGGATGATGAGGTAGGTTTTCAAAACTTGCAGAGAGATTTAGGGCAGTTAGAAGAGTGGGCTGAAAATTGGCAGATGGAGTTTAATGCTGAAAAATGTGAGGTGATACATTTTGGTAGAACTAATCAAAATAGGACATACATGGTAAATGGTAGGGCATTAAAGAATGCTTTAGAACAGAGGGATCTAGGAATAATGGTGCATAGTTCCCTGAAGGTGGAATCTCATGTGGATAGGGTGGTGAAGAAAGCTTTTGGTTTGCTGGCCTTTATTAATCAGAGCATTGAGTATAGGAGTTGGGATGTAATGTTGAATTTGTATAAGGCATTGGTAAGGCCAAATCTGGAGTATTGTGTTCATTTCTGGTCACCAAATTCTAGGAAAGATGTCAACAAAATTGAGAGAGTACAAAGGAGGTTTACTAAGATGTGCCTGGGTTTGATCTCCTAAGTTACAGAGAAAGGTTGAACAAGTTAGGTCTTTATTCTTTGGAACATAGAAGGTTGAGGGGGAACTTGATAGAGGTGTTTAAATTATGAGGGGGATTGATAAGAGTTGACGTGGTTAGACTTTTTCCATTGAGAGTGGGGAAGATACAAACAAGAGGACATGGGTTGAGAATTAGAGGACAAAAGTTTAGGGGTAACATGAGGGGGAACTTCTTTACTCAGAGGGTGGTAGCTGTGTGGAATGAGCTTCCAGCAGCAGTGGTTGAGGCAGGTTCGATGTTGTCGTTTAAAGTTAAGTTGGATAGATATATGGACAGGAAAGGAATGGAGGGTTATGGGCTAAGTGCAGGTCAGTGGGACTAGGATAGGGTAAGAGTTCGGCGTGGAATAGAAGGGCTGAGATGGCCTGTTTCCCTGCTGTAGTTGTTATATGGTTATACGGAATCTAAGACACATAAGCCTGAAAGCATGTACTACCCTGCTCAAGGACAGCTTCTATCCTGCTATGAAAAGACTACTGAACAATCCACCAGCACGATACAGATGGACTCTTGGCCTCACAATCTACTTCATTATAGTCTTACACTTTGCCATTTGCCTGCACTGCACCTTCTCTGCAACTGTGACATTTGATTCTGCATTCTGTTGTTGCTTTTCCCCTCTACTGCTATGATGAAATGATCTGTACAGATGGCATTGTGACAATAATAAAACTATTTGGCAAAACTGGTTGAAAACAAGTCACTTACAACATGACCAGCCAGTAAATATATCAGGGTTGGCTCCTTGATAAAGCTCCTGCCAGAAAAGTTAATTGCAAATGATTACATTCATTTAATATCCCTCTTTTTCCTTTGATCCCAACATCCATAGCTGGCTTGCACACACCTTTATTCCCTTGTTGCTTTCTCAACTCACTAATTTCTGTACCTCACAACCTTTATATCTGAGAAAATGATCTCAAACGTACAATCGCCAAAAATTCTGACTCTAATATTGCTCTCAACAAGTTGACATGACCTTAGCACCACAAACATCATTTAGTTAGTTTTGATTTTCTCATCAGTCTGTAGAGAGGCACCTATTCTTCCAGTCCCCTGGAACACATTTCAGTGAAGCTCATGAATCGGAAACAATACTCGGCTTCCATCTTGGCCCAGTGAGAATTTCCAGTATTTTTTGCTTTTAATTACATTTCCAACATCTGGGTGTGTTTCCTTTTGCTTTGGAATAAACAAGAGTATATTAAATAACATTATTTGGCACAGAAAGTGTGCCAAATGCATGCTTCAGGATGCTGGTGCTGGGAAATGTGAACACCTGGACTGCTTTTAACAGCCAACTGAAAAGTAAGTAGTGAAAAGGGAGGATTTTGAAGGGATGGCAATGGTTGCATCTTTCCAGTGCTTTGAGGTGCCAACAGTTGGCCTGCGAACACAGAGAGGGATATCGAAAGCCAGAGAGCTTTTCTACCCAGTACACCAAGAGTTCCAAGTGTGAATCCTTGATCATCAAATAACTGTACACTCAATTAACTGAAGGCTGTGCTGGCACATTCTACCCAGTATCTACTTTGCCAAGAGCTGGCTCTCAAGATTAAAGAAAAATTGGTCCATGTGTTTCCAAGTTCTCATCATGAAACATAGAGCAGTGTTGTGCAAGGGGAGGGCAAGAGCACAATTTTGGTATATATCAAATCCTCTAGTTTCTAGTGTCACTGCACTCTAGCTTCAGTGAGGTGGTCAACAATGGCTTGGAGCTTCATCCACACACTGTGACTCGACCAACGGGGATCCTTTAATCTTCGTTCTGTGTGTGGTCACTCGGGATTAAACATTCATTGTAAAGATTAGCTCCACAACCAAAGGAAACTTGTTGGAGATGAGGAGAAACATTATAGCAAGTAAGAACTGAGAAAAGTGTTGGGGCAATAATGCAGTCTTGTTTGGCACTGCTCTTAAAGTTATAGAGAAATACAGCATGGAATCATGTCCCATATCCTTCTTAATAGAGAAACTGGTTTATTGATTTTACATAAGCCCGGGTACAGTGAAAAACATTGTTTTGCATGCTATCCATACAGATCATTTACAGACAAAGTGATCCAAACACCCAAGGCACTTCCTCTCTATATACCTATCCAAATGTCCTCAAAATCTCTTCAATAACATCAATTCAATTGCAGGCACATTGGTTAACATCCTAGTGTGCATGTTTTTGGGATCAAGGTAACCCCTTATAATTACTATTAGATTAGATCTGAAAGCTATTCTTTCAACCATAAAGTAACCATAGCTAAACTTTCCTCTGATGCGGTACTCATAACTGAATTGTAAATTCAGTCTTCACAAACTGATTAACAATTTCATTGCAATCAGCAGGCACTGGCAATCTTAATTCACCCATCTCATAATCGAGGGGTCAGCAACCTTTTTGCGTCTGTGGGCCGGATCGTGTATTAATGAGCGGACAGTGGACTAGATAAATGCCATAAAAAACTTTAAATATGGGAATTAGCCATTTAAATACATCTAGTTAGGTTTTACCTCAAATTAATGAATAATGCATGCTAGAAAATCATTTGTGCTTAAGGTTGCCTACCCCTGTCATAGTCATTGGACAGTGAGCAAAAAGGAAAAAAAATAGTTTCAGTCAGATTTAATGCCCAGCTCTTATTGAAACACCCTGTTAAAATAGTACTTTTTTTTGTAGAGTCTTAAGATGTTTTGAGGTTCACTGAATCATGAGTATGTCTTGAGTGTGTTTAAATAGAATTTTGGAATTAGGTTCAAATCAAATCCATGCCTACAGAAACAAAAATGTAAGCTTTTGTGCATCTGCTGTTATTTTGTAGTTGTACTGTGAAGGACTATCTTTAGAGTTTGGGCAGTCGCTTGCCTGGCATCCAACCAAAAGCAAATTCAAATTTGTCATCCCACAACTACCTGTCAGTTAAGCTAATTTGTTTGGTTGGGCTGCTCACAGTCAAATTATTGCATGGAATGCCATGTGGAGACAAGATGTTTGGATGTCAGTGGGAGGAAGCAGTAAAAATCTCTCTCCTCCTCCTCCTCTGTGTGTGACTTGTAACTTTTGTTCGTTGGTCAAGCAGCCCCAGAAAGTGGGAGCAGAGGTGGATTTTGACAGCAGTGCAAGACGCAAGAGCTAAAAAGTCAGCAAAATAAACAAATTGCTGGAGGAACTCAGCATGTTAAGTAGTGGAGGGAAATGGACAGTCAACCTTTCAGGTCTGCACGCTCTTCCTCCTCCAAACTTAGTCTCCAAATACTTGTTAGCTTTTGCCAGCTTGCCATAACTGAAGACCTTTGAACACATTTTTAACCATTTCTGACAGACATGGAGGTATACAGCTTTAACCACACGGAAACAGGCCCTTCAGGGCAACTGGTCCATGCTGACCAAGATGCCCATCTAAGCAAGTCCAAGTTGCCTGTGTTTGGCCCACATGCCTCCAGACCTTTCCTATCCACATACCTGTCTGAGTGTCTATTAAATGTTGTTATTGTGCCTACCTCAAAAACTTTGTATCGCAGTTTGTTCCACATATACATTACCCGCTGCTTGAACAAATTGCACTTCAGGTCCTCTTTAAATCATTCCCCTCTCATCTTAAACCCATGCCCTCTAGCTTATTTTAAAATTCTCTTTCCCTCTGTAAAGTCACATCTCAGTCTCCTATACTCCAATGTATAAAGTTCTAGCCTGCCCAACCTCTCCATAGCACCTTGGCCCTCTAGTTCTGGCAATGTTCTCATGAAACTTCTTTGCCCAGCTTAATGACATCTTTCCTATAACAGAAGCTACCAAAACTACACAATACTCCAAGTGCTGCCTCACCATCATCTTGTACAATTGCCGAGTCACAACTTTATACTCAGATCCACAGATGTACTGAGTTCCTCCAGCAGATTGTGTGTTGCATTAGATTTCATCATCTGCAATCTCCCGTGTCTCCTATTCTCAACGCCCTGACTGAAAGCCAGTGAACTAAGCACCTTCTTCACCCTGCCTACCTGCTATTTCACTTCCAGGGATCTGCATTGGTATAGGTACTTCTCAATCCTTCTTTTCTGCAACACTCCTGAGAGTATAACCCCCTTCAGTGTACAAGTCCTGCCCTGGTCAGGAACACTTAAAATTGAGT
Source organism: Mobula birostris (assembly GCF_030028105.1). Taxonomy (NCBI): domain Eukaryota; kingdom Metazoa; phylum Chordata; class Chondrichthyes; order Myliobatiformes; family Myliobatidae; genus Mobula; species Mobula birostris. Next base: position 88,129,299 of record NC_092370.1, on the reverse strand, counting down.
CAACTAGGTCATGGTGTCTGAGAGGAATACAGCACCAAAACAGGCCCTTCAGCCATGTCGAACTCTTTGCCCATCTATTCTAATCACATTTGCAGCACGTCAGAATCAGGTTTATTATCACTGGCATGTGATGTGAAATTTGTTAACTTAGCAGCAGCAGTTCAATGCAATACATAATCTAGCAGAGAGAGGAAAACAAAAACAAAATAAAACATAATAATAAGTAAATCAGTTACATATATTGAATAAGATTTTTTTAAATGTGCAAAAACAGAAATACTGTATATTAAAAAAAGTGAGGTAGTGTCCAAAGCTTCAATATCCACTTAGGAATTGGATGTCAGAGGGGAAGAAGCTGTTCCTGAATCACTGAGTGTGTGCCTTCAGGCTTCTGCATCTCCTACCCGATGGTAACAGTGAGAAAAGGGCATGCCCTGGGTGCTGGAGGTCCTTAATGATGGTCGCTGCCTTTCTGAGACACTGCTCCCTAAAGATGTCCTAGGTATATTGTAGGCTAGTGCCAAAGATGCAGTTGACTAGATTTATAACCTTCACACGAGGAAATCTGCAGATGCTGGAATTTCAAGCAACACACATAAAAGTTGCTGGTGAATGCAGCAGGCCAGGCAGCATCCCTAGGAAGATTTTTCATCTCACTGACGTTGAGTGCCAGGTTGTTGCTGCGGCACCATTCCACTAGTTGGCATATCTCACTCCTGTCACCATCTGAGATTCTACCAACAATGGTTGTATCGTCAGCAAATTTGTAGATGGTATTTGAGCTATGCCTAGCCACACAGTCATGTACATATAGAGAGTAGAGCAGTGGGCTAAGCACACACCCCTGAGGTGCGCCAGTGTTGATCGTCAGCAAGGAGGATATGTCATCACCAATCCGCACAGACTGGTCTTGCGGTTAGGAAGTCGAGGATCCAACTGCAGAGGGAGGTACAGAGGCCCAGGTGCCCAGGTTCTGCAACTCCTCAATCAGGATTGTGGGAATGATGGTATTAAATGCTGAGCTATAGTCGATGAACAGCATCCTGACGTAGGTGTTAGTGTTGTCTAGGTGGTCTAAAGCTTTATGGAGAGCCATTGAGATTGCGTCTGCCATTGACCTATTATGATAATAGGCAAATTGGAATGGGTCCAGGTCCTTGCTGAGGCAGGAGTTCAGTCTAGTCATAACCAACCTCTCAAAGCATTTCATCACTGTCGATGTGAGTGCGACCGGGCAATAGTCATTAAGGCAGCCCACATTATTCTTCTTAGGCACTGGTATAATTGTTGCCTTTTTGAAGCAAGTGGGAACTTCTGCCTGTAGCAGTGAAAGATTGAAAATGTCCTTGAATACTCCCGCTAGTTATGTCAGTATCCTTCTATGTCTTGCCTCTGAACTACCTGTCTAAATGCCTCTTAAACATAGTAATTGTATCTGGTTCTACTACCTCCTCAGATAGAGTCCCAGAGATCAAGCACGCCATGTAAATACACTTCCCACTCAGATACATCTTAAAACCCCCCTCTTCACACCTTGTACCCATCCTTCTATTACCTGAAAAAAAATCATTAAAATAATGTAAAATGTGAGGGGGTTTCATCTTTTATGTTACTGTGTAGGCTAATTAAAATGGCTTCTTTGTCATGTTATACCTAGGAATGCTTCTTTGTTATGTTAAACGCTGAGAAAGTCCTTCCCGCTAGCAATTTGTTTTGTACTAGCTATTGATATGAGGACGAATAACCAATTGGGATAGTTGTTATGGTTTTGGTGTATTTGAAGATACTGTATGTGCAGGGTTTTGGGGAGAAGGCGGGAGAGAGGGACAGAGGATGAACCAGGTGCTGTGAGTCCGCTACCGGGGTCGGACCCCGAGGAGGGCGTTCGGCGAGGAGACGGAGACGGACTCGTGTGGAGCGTCTGGTCGACCACCGTTGTTGGTTCCGGGCGGCCGGTCGAGGTGGTCCGAGGGGTCGCAGGGTGAAGAAGAAGGATCCCGAGCTCCAACTTTTCTGTGCACAAAGAGACTGAACTTTGATAAGTGTGGCGCCTTTTATTTTCCTTTTATATTTTATTCTCTATTAATTATATAGTTCCAGTAATATCTATAAACTGTAAATCATTTAATCGTATCTGGTGTATTGTCTGTAATTTGGGCGGGGTGGGGTACATCACATAGCATCTACACAAACTAATTACCCAGTTTGCCGGGGCCGAGGGCTGTTTCCCTAGATGACAGCGAGCCGAGCAACCCTGAGGCTGGCCGGGGGGCTACAAAAATAACAAAAAAAATTAACTGTACTTATGAGGCCCACAAAGTTTCAATGACTCCTTTCAAATAAATGCAAGTAAGTGGCTTCTTTCAGTGTTCTGATACCAACTGGATGATTCATCTGATCTTTGTCCCATCTCTATACACACATCTGCCCAGCTGTCCGACTCTTGAGTTTACAGAGGTACCCTATATATTTAGGCAAATGTTAAAGGGTCAAATCTCCACTAAATTCTCTAAATAATTATACTTCAAAAGATTGTTTAATACTTTAGCCCTAGTGGTCTGAGGTGAAATTTATTATTACAATCACACATTATTTAATTATTACTATCACACATGCCCTGGAATTTTCTCAGGCATTTAGCATTGAAATCTCTTGGATTGGAGTCAATACATCTCCTAAAACAATCAGACTGAGAAATCTATAATATGCAGCATAAACCACGAAATTATGCATAGAAATTGAAATGAAATGGCACAAAAAGGTAGTTAAGAACAAAAAAGGTGGGAGGGATAAAGAAAAAAGATAATAAGATGCTTTATTCCCCAGAAATATTTGAAATCTGAATAAATGAAACACCATTCTTGTGAAGTTAACTTTCTTTTGACAAGAAGGTTAATTGGCAGTAAATAAGATCTATATAACACGAGATATCCACACACTTGATTAGACAAACCTGAGAAGTTTAGTGATAGTTAAGTGAAAAATTAGCACAATCTAATGTATGAGACAAGCTAATTTATACAGGTAGAAGAGATTTAATTTAATTTGGCATCATGTTCAGCACAGACATTGTGGGCAGAAGGGCCTATTCTTGAACTCAATGCCTTGACTAACAAAGGCAAAATTGTTATATGCTTTCCTTACCAACTTATTGAATTGTGTGACCAGTATATGGTTGAAAAGTAGCAAAAGGGTGGAATAATTTGATCAGCAACTTCCACATATCCTGCCTCAACTACATGCCTGTAGACGCTAGAGGTTGTATTTCATCACTTCTGGTCTTCTTGCGAGGCCACAGTGGAGATGGGACCTCAGGTGCTGTTTCTACTGCAGCTCTGATCCCAGATTACCCTAAAGGCCTTTGTTCTAGATAACATTATTGTCATATACAATAAAATTCCTTGTTTGCATAAAGCTCCCAAGAGTACAGTATGCATGTTAATAGTACGTATAATAAAGAGTACAAAACAACAGAAAAATGTAAACATTGTAGTGCAAAATAGTGACAGTAGGCTGAATCAAAGGTGGTGATGAACCAGCATATGGGGAGATTGAAAATCTGGTTGAGTGGTACCATAACAACAACAACATCTTACTCAATGTCAGCAACACAAGGAGCTGATCATTAACTACAAGACGAGGAAACTGGAGGTCCATGAGCTGGTTCTCATTGGGGAATCAAAGGTGGAGAGGGTCAGCGATTTTAAAATCCTCAGTGTTATCATTTCAGAGGACCTGTCCTAGGCCCAACACACAAGCGCAATTCTGAAGAAAGCATGGCAGTGCAACTACTTCATTAGAAGTTTGTGAAGATTTGGCATGACATTAATTCTTTGACAAATTTCTATAAATGGGTGGTGCAGAGTATGGCTGGTTGCTTCACAATCTGGTATAGGAACACCAATAAGCTTGAATGGAAAGTCCTACAAAAACATAGTGGATACGGCCCATCACAGATAAAGCCCTTCCCTCCATTAAGCACATTCTATGCTAGGCACTGTCACAGGAAAGCAGCATCCATCAGAGACCCCCAGCACCTAGGTCATGCTCTCTTCTCGCTGCTACCATCCGGAAGGTGGTACAGGAGACTCAGGGCTCACACCAACAGGTTTAATAACAGTTATTATCTCTCAACCATCCGGCTCTTCAACCAGTGGGGATAATTTCATTCAACTTCACTCACCCCAACACCAAACTGTTCCCACAACTCACGGACTCACTTTCAAGGACATTTCATCTCATGTTTTGATACTTATTATTTATCTGTTTATTATTATTTCCTTCCTTTTGCTCTTTTGTACTTGCACAGTTTGTTGTTTATTGATTCTGTTATGGTTCTTGGATTTACTCAGTATGATAATAAATTTACTTTGAACTTTTGAGCTTAGAACATCATTGTCTGAAAACATCAGCCACACGCCACTAATATTTTCATTAGTTTAACAGTATACAGATTCTTCAGTCTAAACTTCAGCAATAATTTGGATAATGAGTCACAATACAATTGCTGCCAACCCAATGGTTGGCTTCAATCATGGCACAACCTTGAAAGTATGTGCAAATAAACAGAGCACAGAACTTCTAATTCTCATTACCGGTTATATAATGGGTTCAAGAAGCAAATTATTACTAAAGCTGGAATATTGAAATAAAAACCAAACATTTGGGAAATACTTGGCATGCCAAGTGTGAACTATTGGGAAAGGATGGAACAGGTTCAACATCCTTCATTGGAAATGCTTGTGATCAGAAGTGTTTCAGATTTTGGACTTTTTCAGAGTTTGGAATATTTGTACTTTATAATGAGATACTTTGGAGGATGGAATGACCACCTTGACTGTGTTAATTACAAAATTCCAGTGTTGTGATTGCCTTTATATCCACCATCAAACAGCTGCCCGTTCCAGAGCATCTACAGTGGGAGAGGGGCCAGTTTTATATATTTTTCATAATTTTATGCACGACAAAAATTACTTTCAATCTACAGTTTGTAGTGATAAATGTTTGTTCCCTGATCAGCATACTGTTAATCGTCAAATGTTTCATCTGACGCTGATGAATCACTATCGAGATCTTAATTTTCTTGTTTTGTGCAGTGTTTTTCTATTTTTCATTAACTTCTGCTCATTACATAGGTGAGGTCACTTCTCAGAACTGTCCATGGTGCACAGAAACCTACGCATCATCTCGGAACTTTCTCAGCAAATTGTGGACTTTTCAATTTGAGGTTTCATGGCAGTGCTCAAAAAAAAAAATTCAGATTTCAGAGGTTTTCGGAGTTTGGAATTGTAGAATGGGGTACTCGACCTGTATTTATGTTTCAGGACAATGATCTCATCAAAATTGCTCAGAATAGTTTATTTTGATGAAATGTCACTGACCTGAAAGTTAATTCTCCCCTTGCTCTCTCTATATACAGATGCTGATTGGTCCACTGAATGCTTTCAGCAATATTTTCCTTTTCATATTTTCCTTACTTTCAATTACAGTATTAGGAAGCAGCTGACTGAGCAGCTTTATCAAGCTTTGGAGATGATGTAGAGGAGACTTGTCAGGGTGCTGCATGGATTAGAGAACATGTCCTCTAAGGAAACGTTGAGTGAGCTGGGGCTTTTCTCTTTGGAGTGAGGAGGATGAAAGGCAATGATAGTGGTGTATAACATTATAGTGGCATAGATAGCAATTTTTTTTCCCCAGGGTGGCAATGGCTAATACCAGATGACATCCTTTTAAGATGAGCGGAGGAAAGTTCAGGGGAGATGTCAGAGGTGGGTTTTTGTTTTTACATAGAGAGTGGTAGGTACCTGGAATGCACTGCTAGGGAGTGGCGGTAGAGTTTGATACATTTAGGATTTTTAAGAGATTCTTAGATACACAAGACTGCATGATATTGCAGCAGAATTAGGATATTTGGCCCATCAGACCTGCTCCACCATTTCATCATGGTTGATCTATTTTTCTTCTCAGCCCCACTCACCTGTATCCCTTCATGCCATGACTAAACAAGAATCTATCAACCTCTGCCTTAAATATACGTAAAGACTTGGCGTCCACACATACAAGGATGAAAGAAAAATTGATAATTTGGGGCCCTGTAGGAGGGAAGGGTGAAATTGATCATGGTGTAGGTTATAAGACCAGTACAATATCATGGGCTGATGAGCCATGTAATTATGTAATTACTTTACTGAACTGCTTGTGAAGTTCCAAGTACAGCTCATTATCTCTGTGCCCAATGGTGTATCCTAATTACTGACCAAATGGTTTATCAAATGATCAGATTAGAGGCCGCAATAACAAAGGATTGTTTACTAAATGCAGTTACCAATGACAAAAGTGTCCAATGTTATTCTGTTACATTTAGCATATTGCTGGTTATAGAAAAAGCAATGCAGTAAAGTCATACAGTTTTTGAAAATATTTTAGCATTGTACTAAGTGGTTATTTAACAAGCAGATAATTTTATAGCAACACAACAAAATTGGGAGGTAAAATGAAAGAAAATGTTTATGAAAAGCTTATTTTAGGTGCTGGTATGATGAAATATTTATAGTTCAGTTCAAATTTAAATCCATACATTTAGCTGCATGACTACTCCTAATGCATCTTCTATTATTTGGATACATAATTAACTCAAATAATGTTCTTCTATGAAAGAAAAAAATTCCCAGTCTACTATATCCTAAATATAAGATCTGCAGGTGTAGATATCAAAGTGAAACAAGGGATAGCTTGTAGCTTGCAGCAAATAAAGGAAAGTCTTAAATAAATAATTGTTTTAAAATATAGATTTATCAATGACATATTAAAAATACATGTACTATGAAAACAAAATTCAGCTAATTTGATTTGGAGTATGCTGATGGCAGTAATATGGTGTTCATGACTTACTACATCAGTTAAAAATTCATTAATTTTGCATAATCTTTGTATTATTAGTACTTTTTCTTATGCTGATGCATCTTACTTTACAAATGACTACTTCAGAAAATATCCCATTGGCCGTAAAGCACATTTGGAAATTCTGAGATCAAAAAGTTGTATAATTAGAAACTTCTTATGCAATGCCAAAATTAAAATGTCTTTATCTGACAGTTATTCATAATCATCACATTAACCGGCGAACTCATTTTAAGACAAGCCTACTTGTAACTGAATAGTGTCCTCAATGAAGCAACAGCTTGAGTTTTTGATTTAATTCTTCCTGTTCTATAGGGGTGATCGGGACAGAAACAAATAATTTTGATGCTTTTGCTGGTAACTCAGTGTCAGCAAATAAAGTTCAGCAGAAGTCTTAAACACTGGAGTTCAATTATCATTCTTTGCATTTTTATGTGAAGCTACAGAGTGCCTGTGGATTTTATCTTTTCTCAGTTCAGGTTAGCTCTGCATAGTTTATTTAAAACCTGTTACAGTAAAGTTGTTGTTGGCAGGCAACCTGGTTATTTGAGGAATAAATGGCAGTGGGGGGTGCATGCTGCATGGGGAAATACAGACTATTTATTGACAACTCTGCATCAGTCAATGAGCTGCTGTATATAACTAATAAATAACAGATGGTCTACCCAAAGCAAGTCATTATTCAGATCTTTGTTTGCTCAAAGGTTGGTACAATATCACTGGCCAAACTACCTGTACTGTGCTATAGTGTTCTATGTTCTATTCTGTTTAAGACTGGATGAAACAGAAGCTATAGCTCCGTCTCCCGACACAAACTGGATAATTTCTCCATGAAAATGCAGTGGGTGAAAAATAGTTACATACAAATTGTGTGCATAAAATTGATCACAGTTATCAAAAGTAACACAAGGTCACCAAATTTGACAGACGCAAAATTATCCAACATCTCCCATCTGGATAGTCAAAATATTAGTAAATACAACCATAAAATTAAAAGACTGTGCAAGAATTCTTTAAGAAAGTTCTTTCAGAGTTGAATTCATGCTCTGAAAAAGAACACACAGCTGTTTGGAAAGAGAATTAGTAACAGTATGGATTGAGGTGATCAAATTAGCCGTGAAGTATGAAGCTTTCTCATTGCCAAAGCAGGGAGGTTTTGTCTGGCCTAGTCAATGTTACTACTACAGGGAGGTGGTATAATAGAATAAAGGGGTATATTTCCAACAGTGGAGAAAAAAAATTCTTGCTTGTTTACCTTCAAAGTACCCATATATTTGAGTGCAGAACTTCTAAGGACATACAGTATAATGTGCCAGTGAAAAGGTTTTGGGCACTTTGCTCAATCCATAGCTTCTTAAATACCCAGAACCCAAAAGGGACCTCTTAGAAATAAGTGCACATTGTACACATCTGACCCTCTGCCCATGTAACTACTCCATAGAATTTTAAAGAAAGGACTTGGCAGTAAATTTGTGCCAACTTTATGAAGTTTAAACAGGACATAGTTTCTGAAAAAAAATGTTTAATCTTCCAAGACACATTATAAATATTTGGCACTTTTTGTAATCAACTAAGCTGTTTTGTTTGACACCAATCTTTAGTTTTCACTGGACCTTTATTAAATACCGATGCCCGTGTTGTCCCTGGATTAGAAAGTGTCAAATGGTTCAGGACAGGAAGAAGAGGGAAGACAGGAAACTACAAACAAGCTCACTTGACGCAACTGTTGAGGAAATGTAGAATCTATGTTTACGGTTACAGCCACATAAAGTTACAAAGCAGAATCAACATGGTTTTGTGACAGGAAATTATGTTTGAGAAATTAATATATTAATATCTGATATAACATTATGAGGCACAGATACAGTAGATAGCCACTCTGTTTCTTATGGCAAGTGTGTAAAACGAGAGGGCAGAGGTTTAGTGTCAGGGGGGGGAGTTTTAAAGGGTTTTGAGGGGTTAATATTTGAACAGAGTTGTTCGTATCTGCAATGATCTGAGAGAGGTGGTTGAGGCAAGAATTGTACTAACATTCAAGAGGTATCTAGCCAAATAATTTAAGAAGCAGAATATAGAGGGGTATGGAATGAGTGCAGGCATGCATGTTTTAGTAGAGATAGGCATGATGATCAGCATAGACACAGTGAGCTGAAAGGCCTGTTTCTATATTGTATAACTCTGACTCCAAAGCTGATACAGTTTTTCTAAGGATGTAATGACCCAAAATGCAAGGCGGGGGGGGGGGGGGGGGGCAGTGCTGCAGGGATAGGGGAACTGTAGATGGAAATTACGTTTTTTTTCCAAATTGCTTGGAAACAAAGGCTCTTGATGTTGGAGCACACAATAACTTGTAACTCGAGCTATGCTTATGAAATTAGAAGCACAGTGAGCAGAACTGCTGCCTCGCGGCTCCAAGTTGAATCCTGGTCTCTGGCACTCTCAATGTGGAGTTTACACATTATCCGTGACTGGCTTCATCCAGGTCTACAATTCCCCGCATATCGCTAGAGCCTACAGGTTGGTGAGTCAATTAGCCACAGCAAAGTGTATCAAGTGAGAAGCTGAGTGACAGAATCTTGGGGGGGGGGGGTGGCGGGGTCAGGTGGGAGCTAATGATAATGTGAGAAGAATTTTAAAAATGGGATTTGTGTTGTATTAGTGTAAACGGGTGGTTGGTTGGTTGGTATGGGGGCCAAAGCGGACATTTAGTGCTGTAATTTGGAATGGTGACAAGTTAACAAGTGAAATGGCAGATTGTTATTGGGAAGGTGTCATGGGGATTAACGCAATTTAACCAACATGCTACAATTAAACTAAGGGAAGTCTGGGCCTACTTCCTGCTTGTGAAGTGTGTTTGGTGTACCATAGTCCTCATCGCTACCTGCTTGAGATTCTTTGTTATCTATTACTTGCATGGTAACTAGGAGATACCTCAGTCCTGCCTGATATTGCGCCTCTACAGTAAATCTCCCTTTGCTCAAACAGCTTGGTGTTGCAATGCTGTACATGTGGTGCACTGGTTGTAATCTTCAGACCATCACTACTGAAACTGGGATGCAGCCAACACATTCTTCGTCCCGAGAGGTTCGACTGTGAACCATCAATTTTGATGGATGCAAAATATCCATCCAACTGAATAGCCTGGAGATGGAAAATTTCGAATAATATTGACAACTGCCTCCAACTCAATTTCTTCTTGGCAAAGTAATAAGGAATTTGTGAGGACTATCATCCAAGAGGCCTTGTTGCAATAAAGCTTTTAAAAGAATCTTGGATTTAGTTCAGGAGATAACTATTGATGTCATGTACAATCAATGTGTTATGCAAATTCCTACTCAAGTATCTCTATATGATCCAGAATAACAATTCCAATGCACAGGAACACAAGCAGCTGCAGAGTATAGTGGAATCAGCAAAATACATCAAAAGCAAATCCATCCTCACCATCACTAATATCCACAGGAGTCACTGCTTCAAGAAGAAAACATCCTCACCATCAAGGCCATGCCATCTTCTTGCAGCTACCATTAGTACCATTGGATTCAGAACCCCGAAGTCCCACACCATCAAGTTCAAGACCATTCAAATATTTGGTTCCTCAACCAAACAACACAACCAAAATCATTACAGTTTAGCAACACTAACACTTTGACAACTTTTGCTTTGCTATGTTTCTGCTCTCATTGTGATCTCTTATTAAAAACTGTGTAAAATTTATTAATTGATACTTTTCTTGTGAATGCTGCTTATACAATGTTATATGCTTTTGATGCCACTGCAAGTAAGTTTTTCAATGCATCTGTGCATTTGTACACTTATGCATATGACAGTAAATTCAACAGCACCTCTACTTCATTAAAAGTTTGCGAGGATTCAGTTTGGCATCTAAAACTTTGACAAACTTCTATAGATGTGTTGTGGAAAGTATATTACCTGGTGCCAGCACAGCCTGGTAGGGGAAGGCCAATGCCCTTGAATGGAAAATCCTACAAAAATGAGAAGATATGGCCATGGGTAAAGCCCTCCCAGCCATTGAAGCTCTTGAGCAGTGGATAACTTCACTCACCTAATCACTGATCTGCCCCACAATTTATGGACTCATGTTCAAGGACTCTTCATCTCATGTTCTTGATATTTATTGTTTATTTTTTATTATTATTTCTTTTTTTTTCTTTTGTATTTGCAGAGTTGTTGTCTTTTGCACATTGGTTGTCTATCCTGTGTGGTCTTTCAATGATACTGTTATGTTTCTCAGATTTACTGAGTATGCCCACAAGAAAACACTGTATATGGTAACAGATATATACTTTGATACTAAATTTAACTTCTGAACTTTGAAAATGTTAGCAATGTAATTATAAACTGTAGTTACTTCAAATACATCACTAAAAATGATTACTCTACCAATATTTGCTCTGGTCTTCTTGACAATTACTTCAGTGGTTAAGACTACAGACCAAATTCAGGTAAATAGGACTAAAATAGATAGTAAGTGGTTAGTGTAGACAGAATAGACCAGAGGATCTAGGCATGACTTTAATCAATCCTACTAAACAACAATTGCGAGAAGTTACAACACTCTTGCCCCTGAAATAACCATTGGCTCCTATTTCAAGGACCAGACGGAGATAAGATCTTAAGGACCACTAGGTTTGTCAATTGTCTGAAATGCTCCATTCATCATTCTCCAAATCCTTGGTAATACCTTGATCTGAACTCATTATTAACTGTCTTATCCCTGTGTTATACATTTTAAATTGTTTGTAGACTCCATTCAAAATGAAAGATTTGCTCCACTCATCTTCCAGGGCTATCTTACATCTCAGAGGAACAGAATACAAGTTAACAATTTCTCTGAAATTCACACCCCAGATTTGAAGAGTTTCATTTTTTGCTTAGTTTGAGAATGTTCTTTAAGCTTTCATTTGTATTTCACAATACTGTGTCGCAACAATGCTTCAGTTCAGAGATGCATTTAATTTTGGTCTTCAAACAATAATACTAACTTAAAATTGATAACAACAAAAACATCAGCTGTGTTTCTGACTTGATAAGAATTTTGTGTTTTTATTTTACATTCAAATTTATATTGAATTACTTAAATTTACCATGTCCCAAGATATTACTAATACCATCGAACCAGCATACTTAATAAACAAACAAGATTATTCTATAGACTCGGTATCTTAAAGTGATGCAAGATTAACAAACGTGTTAGTTCTGCAAATTTAAGATTTACTGCCAGTAGTCCTATTGGTGAAAATGTTACTTTACATTAGACTTTATTTTACTTTAATGTAATTATTATTTTTAAAATGAGTCAGTGAGGAGGAGAGATATACTCTCTAGCTTTTGACATTATCAGCCTGGGGAAAAGACTATCTACACTTTGACTGCCTCTCGTAATATTATATAATTCTATTAGCCTTTGCCTTTATAAACCTCCCCAACCAGCTGCTCTGGACAGCCTCCTGATCTCAGAGGTACTAAGATTTTGGGAATTGAGGGTTTGCCAGTAAGATTCACATCTCAAGAAAGAACAAACTTTAAAAAAAGTTCTGATTGACCCAAGTATTGCTGAAACAAAATTGTTCTTCACAAGTCTTAAAAAGAAAATCCGAAGAGCATGGATACACCACCAGTGGATGCATTATGGATGGTGGTGCGTGGGTGGGAAGTGAAAGCAGAAGCTTTGCCAGAAATATAGCTAATGGATGTCAATTTATTCATTTTTCACCTTGAAGCTTATCAGCTGAAGTGCTCTCACTACGCTAATGAAAATAAAGTAGAGGAGGTGCATCACCACAAGTCTATTTCCTCATTTCCAATTAATTTGCAAAATCCTCTAAAATCTGAGATTTTTTTGACAAATACATTCTAAAACAATTTTGTAAAAGTCCTACTTAAAATGTAACAGCAACAATAATGATGAAAAATCATTGATCTAAAAGATTGTCATGCACCCATACACCACCCTATAATTTCATCAGTGAATTAAGGATTTCTACATTACACAGCAAGTATGCAGAAGTTCTTGTTTTAACTTTAGATTGAATGGCTGAATTTCTCAGCTCCTTTCAGAATCAACAGCCACAACCAACATGATCTGATCTCTTTGCAATTTTCCTCTCTGTTCAGAGTCTTAATGACCTGCTGAGCATTTCACCTTATATTTCTTCTCAAAGTGACTGTCAACCATGCCTGCACCCAGAAATAAAACCTTCAAAAGTATTCCAATAAACTTATATACAATATATAAAATACATACTTTGCTACTTAGCTTTACTGAGGAAAAACAAATTGGGGCAGCGTGAATTCCATTAAATTCTCAAAATCATGGTTCTCCTATAAAGTTTCATTTTGGTACCTTGTGAAGAGTTACTGGTACCACTAATAGTTACCTCAAATTTCAATAAGAAAATCTTTTTTAAAAACAACCTGTGTTGTCATTTTCTTATACCAGTCTGTCACAGCTTTCAGTTTAATTTCCTCTATAACATTAAGCATGCAATCAAATTGTACGTTTGTATTTACTTTCTTTTAATTACCCAGTGTGACGGTCATGCTGAGAACAATGTAATTATTTGCAAGATTCACTTCTATCTTTGGCATGCAACAAATTATTCAGGCATGTTTCTGCACAAATACTGCCAGCTTGTTACTTCGTATTTTTTCAAAAACTTGTTCCAAACATTTATGACACTATTCAAATACATTTACTTTTTGTGTATTATCAATTAAAAATAGAGCGTGGATGAGGAAGGTCACTTCCACGTGTTCAGGGATCCAGAATGAAGAACCACTGATTCAAACTTAATATACAAAATGCTAAAACACTCAGCAGGTCACAGATCAGTCTGAAGCTCTGGAAAGCTTAATAGGGTTAAATGTTTCAAATCAAGATAATGGGCCTCAGGCCTGAAACATTAACTATTTTCTCCTTTTTCCACAGATGCTGCCCAACTACTGGGTGATTTCAGCATTTTCTCATTTTAATTCAGATTACTAGCATTGGCAGTTTTTAAACTTGATTTAAAAACTCTTGATTTGAGATTACAGGCAATCACACTTTATATAAAAAACGGACCATAATGTGGCACAGATAAAGGTTTAGTCTAAAATAGTAAGATGGCAGTAAAGTACAAGATGATGCCAGCAACTGATACAACTAACAGTGATGTCCTGAGGACAGTTCACAAAACTACTACTTTGTCACCATCTTTTAACTTCTACTAACTTGTGTGTGACAGGAGCCTGTAACTTACATTTTGATAATATGTTTTGGGCCAATTGTACATCCTGGCACCTTTGCTGTCTCCAAAGGAATTCTACATGCTTGACAGCAAGTTTGAGAACAGTGTATGTGGCCTATTGGCGAAGCACAGACCCATGATCATGACCAGCACTCGTTGATCTCACCAATTAAAGCGTTGAGCAAGGTTCAAATCAACAGGGGTGAGAGCAGAAGGCGAGCGGGTATTCAACAACAACTATCTGAGTTTGAAAAGGCTTCTCTCTCCCTTGCTGCTGCCAGAGGAAGGTGCAGGACTCTTGACCCTTGGGCAAGGTTTGATCAGTGCAGTTTGTGGATTGGACTTGTTTTTTGGAGGACTCTTCAATTCAGGTTATGCATTTCCGGCTACGCCTTCTTTATTGCTATTTTGTGCGATTTTGGTCGGGGCAGGCTGGCGCTGCGGTCTGCAGTCACTGAATGACAAAGCACTAAATTGAACTGAACTGAACTAAACTAAACATTCCCAGACTGTTTCCAGTACTTTGGGGTTTAATGTTTATTATTCTGTGTTACTAACTCCTTTTTTGCCATTTGCGCAATTTGTTGGGTGTTCGATTGTTTATTTTCCCCAATCGATTCCATGGTTTTACCTTGTTTCATGGCTGCCTGTGGGAAGATGAATCTCAGGGTTGTATACTGCATACAAACTTTGATAATAAGTGTACTTTGAATGTTTAAAATAATACCAACACTCAGGACTTTATTGGAAACAAAGATGAAGAAATATTAGCTCACAGTAAGAGTAAAGGGTCTCCTTACTGCATGGAATTGTTGAAGTTGTTGACGCATGGGTGGCATTCCAATGCTCACTATAACCTTGAGCATATAAGGAACTCTACTACCCCATTCCAAGTTGGACCCATCACCTCTATGTTAACACGCAATGATTCCGAGTCTGACAATAGGATTTTAAAACTCACATCATCATTTATAACTTCTTCCCTAGCATCACCACTTTCAAAGTATACAACCTCCAACACATCTATAACCCCATGAATAATTGAGGAATTTTCCATATCATCATAGCATTAATTGCCATGCGAATGTCCTGTGCTCTGGAATTTCTTCCTGAAATCCTTCAGATCTCCATTTCTCCTTTACAGCCCTTGTAGTATCCAACTCTTTGGCCAAGGCATGGATCATTTGGCTACCATTCCATGTACCATTCAATGCTGAGTTCAGTTTGATTATGTTGCTATGAATCTGCTTTACGATTCATGCTGCTGCAAGCAGCAGAACAGGAAGACCTGTGGGATGAAAAATTTTGCAAAGAGACTCACCTGACATGAGCCAATTATGTAAAGTGGCCTGCTTTTGTGATGTAAATTGCATGCAAATCAATCAATTGTAACACCTGGTACACTTAATTCAACCTATTTCATGCTTTGGCTTTTTGCCACAATTTCTATTTCATATTTACTTTCTTCCATTGCTGAACATTTCTTGTCATTTTACAATGGAAACCCCCAATGTCATACAACAGATCTAATTTTAATTCTTCACAAAGCACTTTACCATGTTATCTGAACCTTTAAAAGCAATTCAAAGTTAAAAATGATTTTCCTATAGCAAAAAAGGACAGGGAAACAATACAATCTGAGTGTCGTTTACAATTCAGCTCAAATTTGAAGTTAATCTTATTTGCATTTTCATGTTTTCAGTAAAGTTAGAGTTCACAGCCTTTAAAAGTTACAATCGTAGAAGGATCATTTGTTTTCCTCGTTGATCTTAAAGTTTATACTTGGAAAGTCACTGTGATAACAACCAAATGCATTTCTTTACAATTCAATGAACATTAAAACTGACAGAATCATCAATGATTCTGTTTCAGCATGTTCTATCATATAATGATACAGCAGAGTAAAAGGTCATTCAGGATACCTTGCCTCTAACTCTTTAAAAGGGTCATCATGTGTTTCTCTCATTTATCCTTAATATTATTGGCCCAAATTAAGCAGATTTTGCTCTTCACTGAGTATAGTTACCTATCAGCACTTAGTAGATATACCATCTAGTGACTGGCTGAATTTGCCACCCTCTACAGGGAATTTGTAACATCTGCAATGGGGATCTTCAACCAATCACATTGAAGAATCTTCTGTGAGACAATGTGATCTGTGAATAAGGAAAAGTGGGGAACTATATCACTCTACAGGAAGGAAAGCATAAACAATGGGAAATAAAAATGATAGAACAAATAGGAAAGCTATTAATTCTTCCCCCCCTCCCATTATATTCTTGCTCTGACCTCTCATCTTTTTCTCCAGTCCTGATGAAGGGTCTTGGCCCAAAATGTTGAATGTTTGCTCTTTTCCACAGATACTGCCTGGCTTGCTGAGCTCCTCAAGTATTTTGTATGTGAAGCTACCAAGTCTGCCACGTTCTTTAACCTACGACATTAATTTTTCAAAGAATCAAACTCCACAATTCAAAAAGGACTAACTGAAGGAAGAGTGAGTAAGGGATTTGAAAGTTGGAGGGGGAGGGGAGATCCAAAATGATAGGAGAAGACAGGAGGGGGAGGGATGGAGCCAAGAACTGGACAGGTGATTGGCAAAAGGGGATACGAAAGGATCATGGGACAGGAGGTCCGGGAAGAAAGACAAGGGGGGGGGAGGACCCAGAGGATGGGCAAGAGGTATATTCAGAGGGACAGAGGGAGAAAAAGGAGAGTGAGAGAAAGAATGTGTGCATAAAAATAAGTAACAGATGGGGTACGACGGGGAGGTGGGGCCTAGTGGAAGTTAGAGAAGTCGATGTTCATGCCATCAGGTTGGAGGCTACCCAGACGGAATATAAGGTGTTGTTCCTCCAACCTGAGTGTGGCTTCATCTTTACAGTAGAGGAGGCTGTGGATAGACATGTCAGAATGGGAATGGGATGTGGAATTAAAATGTGTGGCCACTGGGAGATCCTGCTTTCTCTGGCGGACAGAGCGTAGATGTTCAGCAAAGCAGTCTCCCAGTCTGCGTCGGGTCTCGCCAATATATAAAAGGCCACATCGGGAGCACTGGACGCAGTATATCACCCCAGTCGACTCACAGGTGAAGTGTTGCCTCACCTGGAAGGACTGTTTGGGGCCCTGAATGGTGGTAAGGGAGGAAGTGTAAGGGCATGTGTATCACTTGTTCCGCTTATACGGATAAGTGCCAGGAGGGAGATCAGTGGGGAGGGATGGGGGGGACGAATGGACAAGGGAGTTGTGTAGGGAGCGATCCCTGCGGAATGCAGAGAAAGAGGGGGAGGGAAAGATGTGCTTAGTGGTGGGATCCCCTTGGAGGTGGCGGAAGTTACGGAGAATAATATGTTGGACCCGGAGGCTGGTGGGGTGGTAGGTGAGGACCAGGGGAGCCCTATTCCTAGTGGGGTGGCGGGAGGATGGAGTGAGAGCAGATGTACGTTAAATGGGGGAGATGCGTTTAAGAGCAGAGTTGATAGTGGAGGAAGGGAAGCCCCTTTCTTTAAAAAATGAAGACATCTCCCTCGTCCTAGAATGAAAAGCCACATCATGAGAGCAGATGCGGCGGAGACGGAGGAATTGCGAGAAGGGGATGGCGTTTTTGCAAGAGACAGGGTGAGAAGAGGAATAGTCCAGATAGCTGTGAGAGTCAGTAGGCTTATAGTAGACATCAGTGGATAAGCTGTCTCCAGAGACAGAGACAGAAAGATCTAGAAAGGGGAGGGAGGTGTCGGAAATGGAGCAGGTAAATTTGAGGGCAGGGTGAAAGTTGGAGGCAAAGTTAATAAAGTCAACGAGTTCTGCATGCGTACAGGAAGCAGCGCCAATGCAGTCGTCGATGTAGCGAAGGAAAAGTGGGGGACAGATACCAGAATAGGCACGGAACATAGATTGTTCCACAAACCCAACAAAAAGGCAGGCATAGCTAGGACCCATACGGGTGCCCATAGCTACTTATTTTTATGCACACATTCTTTCTCTCACTCTCCTTTTTCTCCCTCTGTCCCTCTGAATATACCTCTTGCCCATCCTCTGGGTCCCCCCCCCTTGTCTTTCTTCCCAGACCTCCTGTCCCATGATCCTCTCGTATCTCCTTTTGCCTATCACCTGTCCAGCTCTTGGCTCTATCCCTCCCCCTCCTGTCTTCTATCATTTTGGATCTCCCCCTCCCCTTCCAACTTTCAAATCCCTTACTCACTCTTCCTTCAGTTAGTCCTGACGAAGGGTCTCGGCCTGAAACGTCGACTGCACCTCTTCCTACAGATGCTGCCTGGCCTGCTGCATTCACCAGCAACTTTGATGTGTGTGGCTTGAATTTCCAGCATCTGCAGAATTCCTGTTGTTTCCACAATTGAAAAGATAAATTTCCAGGGCCAGAGAGGTTGTTCACTTATGACCATTACACCGGGCCACTGAAGTTCAGATGCTCCTGAAATTAGATCTCTTTGGAAAGGAAATAGTGAGAAATTAGCCCAAATTCACATCATGAACACATTCTCCAAAGGAGAACAGAGTGAAGTGTGGTAGTATTGGCAATAGCTTCTGGACTTCCTCAGCCACACAATAGGAGATGCTGCTCGCTTCACCAGTAATGATTGTTGCTGTGCTACAGATATTATACAGCTAAGTCAGGGCCAATAAATTTTCAATTGTTTCCACTACCTTTTCACGCTTTGACATTCTACACCATTACTATTTTCAACACAAGATAATTCTCCTTTTCTTGGCTGCCTGGCCTGCTGCGTTCACCAGCAATTTTTATGTGTGTTGCTCTCCTTTTCTTGGATGGGCTTTTGCCGGAAATTACGTGAAGTCCATTTCCTTTGGTTACTAACACTTATGACAAGTGAAGAGTTGTGCTATTTTCACCTAAGCCTGGAAATTAAACACTCAAGTATTTATTGTTAATTGCTTTCTCTACTAAACCAATGGGGTTCAATGGAAGCACGTTTCAGTCTGTTGTACAGAAAGCTTGTAAATTGTCCTTCATCTATAAGTTGCACCATAACATTTGTGTGCTCTCAGTCCCTGAAGAAATATTTGGACAGCATCAATATGTCAGTATAATGACAAAACTATAATAATAGATGAATGATAACAACTGAATCTTGAAATTGGAAACCAATGTTACACTCACCAGTTTACATCACAAGCAGCAATGCCTAAAACCAAAATATCCATGGCAGCACAAGTTAGATTGAGATTCTGCAAATTAATTTTTCTAGTTTGGATACCACGTCTGCCCATTTGGCTTTTGTGAAGTTTTACACCCACCCCCTGATATTTCCTCAAAGCCTTAGTGTTTGTTACTTACGGTCAATTCTGAGCATTTCCATTGCACTTACACAAGCATCTGAGTAGCTCCACTGTGGTTCAGTAATTGGTCACTCACCAACGTAGGATAATACTGAGGATTTGACCATTACACGTTCTATAGGCATATCATTGCCATCTGAGACAATGTTACTTCAAAACACGTATATGCTGAGCTAACATCTTGGATGAATTTGGACATGTTCCATGAGCTATTCATCAATTACAGACCAGGTTCAGTTTTTGGTAAGAATGATCTGATAAGTGTGAAGATTGCACAGCTATCTAAACTAATAGGATTGACTTACTGCCATTAACACTATTAATTTTCATTTTGTTAATAGGTAATTTGGACCTTGTTATGGAAGAAGGTGTAAAGTCCTATTGATTCAAGAATATTGCAAATCATTGCAGTTTGAAATCAATATGAAAAGAAGGAATCTTCTGCATAATATTAAAGATATATTGAACAACATTATAATTGTTCCTTTCAATGTGACACAGCGCTAATCATGATCATGTGGATGAATAAAATGGTTGACGATAGTAACCGAATGGAAAACCTCCATCTGGACCCAAAACATTGATTATCCATCTCCCTCTATAGATAATACCTGACGTGTTCTTCCAAAATCTTGTTTCCTTCTCAAGATTCCAACATCTGCAATCTCGTGTCCACGACAGACTGTGACATAAAATCCTAAAGGGATTGGACAGGCTAGTTGCAGGAAGATTGTTCCCGATGTTGGGGAAGTCCAGAACGAGGGGCCACAGTTTGAGGATAAAGGGGAAGCCTTTTAGGACCGATATTAGGAAAAACTTCTTCACACAGAGAGTGGTGAATCTGTGGAATTCTCTGCCACAGGAAACAGTTGAGGCCAGTTCATTCGCTATATTTAAGAGGGAGTTAGATATGGCCCTTGTGGCTACGGGGATCGGGGGTATGGAGGGAAGGCTGGGGCAGGGTTCTGAGTTGGGTGATCAGCCATGATCATAATAAATGGCGGTGTAGGCTCGAAGGGCCGAATGGCCTACTCCTGCACCTATTTTCTATGTTTCTATGTTTCTATACGCAACTGCTGCATTGTTAACGCTCATCACCGGTGGTGCTTTCTTTTAAATACCATTGCTGTTCAGATAACCTTATGTGGAAATGCATTGTTTTAGGAACTTCAGTTAATTCCATATGTGAGTTATCCAGTCTCAACTGAACTAGCATCCCTTTCTATTATAGAACAGTGCAGTGATGAAACAGGGCATTCTACAACTTAAACTGCACCCACCACCTCAGAGAGGAGGCATTTTTCGAAATTAACTGCATATTAAAATATATTTTTCCCCCTCTTGTCCTTTCTGATTCCTCAGCAATCGCCATGACAAATGATTACACTGATGCCTCTAGGTCAGACAACCAATGGATTCCTGTTCATAATCACCATGATAAGATGAAAATGAGGAGTCCAGATGCCAGCACTACTGACCTGGAACTTGAGCGTGAATCTTGTTGTGGTGGCAAGATAATTTCAATTGCTATTTTTAAATAACTAGGACTTATTATAAAATTCTATTCTTTCTCAAGAGAAAACCCAAATCCTGCCAATGACTTCCTTGCCGCCTTGCAGTGGAAACCTGGACTTACTGAGTTCCCCAGCACAGTCTGGGTAGCCTGCTCATTAACCTTGCACCAATTTAAACAGAGACACACAAAATTATTGACAGCGGGCACACCTGGATTCATAATAATGGACAAAAAAAAACATTTTTCATAGAAGAAATCGGGCTTTTCCCAGTAGCATTACTTAGGCCCTACCATCCATGCTTGCCTTCCAACATGTTCAAAGAACAGTATACTTAAGATTCAAGATTCAAAAAACTTTATTGTCATTCTAACCGTACATCAGCTCTGCAGGGCAGAATGAGACAGTGTTTCCCAGGAGCAGTGCAATCATAACATAACAAAGACAACACTAAATAATAAACATAACAATAAATAGTAAAACGCAACAGCCACATGTCAGTTAAAATCAGTTATAAGTGTCCAGTGCAAGTTAAAAGTGACCAAAGCAGAGTCCAGTAGAGCAGCTATTTAGCAGTCTGACTGCCTGTGGGAGGAAGCTGTGTAGTAGCCTTGTGGTTTTAGTTTTGATGCTCCTGTAACATTTGCCTGATGGCAGAAGAACAAACAGTTCATGGAGAGGGTGTGAGAGGTCTTTAATGATGTACCGTGTCTTCTGGAGGCATCGACTCTGAAAGAGGTCTTGGACAGAAGGTAGGGAGACCCCAATAACCTTCGCTACTCCCCTAACCACCCTCTGCAAGGCTTTTTTGTCAACAGCACTGCAGCTGGAGTACCAGGTTGTGATGCAAAAGTCAGCACACTCTCAACCACGCCTCTGTAGAATGTAGTTAAGATGTTAGTGGGGAGTGATGCTTGTTTAAGCTTCCTCAGAAAGTGCAATCTCTGCTGGGCCCGTTTCATAATCCCAGTGGTATTCCTGGACCAGGTGAGATTGTCCGAGATCTGCACCCCAAGGAACTTGATGTTTTCCACTCTCTCCACTGTGGAGCCGCGGATGCTGAGGGGTGTGTGCTCAGGCTGAGACCGTCTGAAATCGACGATCATCTCTGGTTTTGGTAACATTAAGCATCAAGTTGTTATCACTGCACCAGCTCTCCAGGTGTTTGACCTCCTCCTTGTACATTGTTTCGTCATTTTTGCTGATGAGCCCCACCACTGTGGTATCATCAGCAAATTTAATGATCAGGTTCTCCTTGAATCTGGCTGCACAGTCACGTGTTAGCAGTGTAAACAGCAATGAGCTAAGCACACAGCCTGGCGGGGATCCAGTGCTCACCTTCATCTTGCTCTGCAGGTTCCCAGCCTAGGGAATGATGACTTCCCAGCATGGGAGAATATATTGAAG
Source organism: Mobula birostris (assembly GCF_030028105.1). NCBI lineage: Eukaryota > Metazoa > Chordata > Chondrichthyes > Myliobatiformes > Myliobatidae > Mobula > Mobula birostris. Next base: position 88,106,909 of record NC_092370.1, on the reverse strand, counting down.
GGAATGAGACTGATGTGAGTTTTCTACTTGAAGCTGGTATAGACTTGACAGTTTTATTTCATACACGAGAGATTCTGCGGATGCTGGAAATTCAGAGGACATACACAAACTGCTGGAGGAACTCAGCAAGTCAGGCAGCATCAATGTAGAGGAATAAGCTGTCAATATTTTGGGCTGAGACCCTTTATCAGGACTGAAGAGGAAGGGGGAAGAAGCTGAAATAAGAAAGTAGGGGAGCAGAAGGAGTACAAGCTGGCTGGTGAGGGGTGGGACCAGCTGGGGAGAAAGGTGGATGGTGGGAGGGCGGAGTTGAAGAACCTTGGCATAAACTAGTAATTCTGGGATAACTACTTAATGCACTTGGACATTTTCACACATACTGAAATTTCAGCAGCCAGGAAGCAAGCAGCAAAATCAAACCAAATAAAATTAGACTGCAAGCTCAGGCACCAAGAAACTGTAATGTCAATTGCTTCTCTTCCCAGAGATGCTGCCTGGCCTGCTGAGTTTTACCTGCATTTGTTTTTCACCTTACTTACACTCTAACACCACTTCACACAATAAAGGTGACAGACTAAGAGTTCTTCATTCCATCAGATGACAACTGAAGACCCAAGTAGGAAGACAAAGATACATGAAGGGTTCCAACTGTTTGGTCATGAAGATGAAAGACATAAAGTGGACCTGAAGGTGAACCTTTTCCCCACATAAGCATGATGGGTATATTGAACAAGCTGCCATAGGAAGTAACAGATACAGGTAAAATTGCAACATTTAAAAGACACGTGACAATAATTTTTAGATTGCTGCAAGAGAACCATTTTTTTTAAGAATTCAAGGATATATTATGAATTTCAATGTTGTTGACTGATAGTTTATCAATTTTGTTTCAATTGTGATCTCCATTTTCTGACAATGGAACTAATTTAACCAAACTTGACCTTTGGTCTGTTTGGCACTATTCAGATGCTTTCTATTGGAAGGTGGTAGGAATGGTGGAGAAAACAATAAAGTACCCCAGGACAACATTTATTTCTATAATCAAGTATGAAGAGCATCTACTTACATGCACTGAAATTACAGTACACTTAATGTCCAATAAAGAGAAAACCAGAGGGATTTGAAAAAAATCCAAATGCATCCTATGCAGAGATTCAGGTGCTAACTAAGTACTTAACAAGTGTTAACAGATTTAGTCAAAATGCAATTCTCGTCTTGGGGTAATTTGAAGAATTAAAAATACTATTATTTTTTTTCTTCCATCAGCAGTATGTTTACGGGTGGATGATTTCAAGCTACCTCACAGAAGCAAGCAGGTTAAGAGACATCACAGTCGAAACTGACCAAGAGTATGTTCAAAGTAACACGTTACTGAATAGGAAGACAATGTCATTGATATAATTTACAGGTTGTGGAGTAAATGAACTAATGTTCAAAAAGAGAGGCAGAGAAATATTGAACAGAGAAGTCTGGAAAAGGCAATAGCACAGCTGACTATAAGGGAAATAAGCAAAATGGACTGCATCTCAATGTGGAAACATATCATTTAGCTTCTGTTCTACTGATCAGATCTGTGGCATACGAGACCGGTGATCTAGAACTATACAGGTAGCCCAGGTACAACCTATAGAACAACAAAGCAACTCCAATTGAAGTTAGAGATGGAATTGTATGCACGGCAGCTCTGGCAGAGTTTGCAGCCCATTATTTCCTACAAGGCAAAATGTAACATTATGAATGACTGAGATGCTTCACTCCCAGATGAGCTCAACACCTTTTACGTGCACTTCAAAAGGGAGAATAAAACTACATCTGTGCAAATCCCTGCGGCATCTGGTGACACTGTAACCTTGGTCTCTGAGGCCAGCATCAGATCAAATTTCAAGAGGGTGAAACTTTGCAAGGTGTCAGGTCCTGATGGTGCACCTGGTAGGGCACTGAAAAACATGTGCCAACCCACGAGCAAGAGTGTTCAAGGACATCCTGAATCTCTTACTGCTGCAGCTGAAGGTTCCCACCTGCTTCAAAAGGGCAAAAATTGTACCAGTTTGGATTGGGGCATGGAGATACATCTCTACCAAAGGAGGTACAAGGCGCTCAATCCTTCCACTAGCCTGCGGGTCACCCTTGGGCAAGATGTAGCACCTGATTAGCAGGCCCCCCCTCCCCTCCGATCAGGGTCAAATGAAGCCATGGGAGCAGCTGGTACACATCACAACTCCTGGTTGTGCAACTACTGATGCCAAGCAAACAATCTCCAAAGAGTATTGATAATGGCTGGAGTCACCCGTCTTGTAAAGACACTGCACAGAAGTCAAGTTATTTTTCATTTAACTATATACATGTATATAACCATATAATGTATATAGAAACGAGACGTTTCTCCAAACCTGGGTGTAAAAGCACAGTGGTACATAAAACACACAATAATTTGTTAAGGTAAGGATAAGATCTACAGATGGATCACACATAAATAACAAACTGAAGTGCATTAATATTAAATATTGTAAGGTACAGAACAGATTAACCAGTGACACTTCGAATATGATGCAGCAGGGAGTTCAGAAGCCGAATGGCTGGGGAAAGAAACTATTTTTCCTCCTGACCATTCTTGTTTTTGTACAATGTGGTCTCCTGCCTGAAGGGTGAAAGTCAAAGAGGATGTTGGATAGATGGGTGGGATCCTTAATAATACTAAGGACCCTGTGAATGCAGTGCTCCTGATAAATGTCCCCGATGGACGGTGGGGAGACCCCTACCCTCACAATCCTTTGTCGGCACTTTTGGTCTGATGCTTGGCTGCTCCCATACCAGAAGGAGATATATCTGGTCAGGATGCTCTCAATGCTGCTCCTGTAAAATGCAGTTAAGATGGGTTGTGGGGGGTGGGGGGGGGGGGAAGCCTTGCTTCCCTCAATCTTCTAAAGAAGCAGAGGCGCCACTGTGCCTTCTTGTTCAGGGAGGTGAAATTAAGGACCAGGTGAGGTCATTCATGATGTGAACTCCCAGGAACTTGGTGCACTTACCTCTCTCTACGGAGAAGCCATGTATTCACAGAGGGGGGCGGTTTGTCTGCACTTCCTGAAGTTGACAATGATTTCCTTTGTTTTCTCCATGTTCAGGCTTAGGTTGTTCTTCTCACACAAATCCACCAGCCACTCCACTTCCTCTCTATACTCCATCTCATCATTATTCTTGATAAGGCCAGCACTGTTGTGTCATCCGCAAACCTGATGACACGGTTTGAGCTGGATCCTGCGACACAGTCATGTATCAGCGGTGTGAACAGCAGTGGGCTGAGCACACAGCCTTGGGGAGCACCAGTGCTCAGCGTAATGGGACGGGAGATGTTGCTGCCCACACACACTGACTGTGGCCTCACTCTTAAGAAGTCCACTATCCAATTGCAGAGGGAGGTGTTGACAATTGCACAGAGTCCAGTATCCAACTGCAGAGAGAGAAGGTGGAAATGGCAAACAACTTCTATAGAAAAAATTGCCAAGACGATCATGGTCAAACAACCATGATCACCCATGTCATGACACAGCACATAATGATGATGATGAATCACAGCAGTGCCTAAGAAGAGCAGGATGAGCTGCCTCAAAGATTATCACCTAGATGCATTCATATCTACTCTGATGAAGTGCTTTGAAAGCTTGCTCATGGCTAGAAACAACTCTTTCCCAAAGACTTGGACACGTCACAATTTGCCCATGGCCACAATGGATCATCAGCAGATGCAATCTCACTGGCTTTCCACTCTGCATTGGACCACCTGGACAAAAACAAAACCTGTGCCAGACTGATGCTTATTGAATACAGCTCAGTGTTCAACACCATTGCACCGTCTGTACCAATCAACAAGCTCCAATTTCTAGTCCTCTGCAACTGGATCCCTGACTTCCTCATCAGGAGACCAGTCAGTACAGATCTGAAATAACATCTCTCCTTTGCTGGCAATCACTGGTGCACCTCAACGATGCATACTTAATTCCCTGCTGCTCTCTCTCTACACCCACAAATGGGTGGCTAAGCACAACTCAGACAGCACTTATAAATTTGCTGACAACACAATTATTGTTGACAGAATTTCAGATGGTGACAAGTCGTCGTACAGGAGTGAGATAGATCAGCTGTTTGAGTGTTGTCACAACAACGAACTTACATTCAACATCAGTAACGTACTCAACATCAGTAACTGATAATGGAGTTCAGGAAGGGGAATTTGAGGGAACACACGCCAGTTCTCATCGAGGGATCAGCAGTAGAAAGGGTGAGCGGTTTCAAGTTCCTGGAGGTCAATATCTCTGAAGGTCTACACTGCACCCAACGTATTGTTGCATTTACAAAGAAGGCACGACAGCAGTTATGTTTCATTCAGAGTTTGAGGAGATTTGGTCTGTCACCAAAGATGTACCATGGAGTGCATTCTAACTGTTTGTATCAGTGTCTGCTATGGAAGAGCCACTGCACGGAGTCATAAAAAGCTGCAGAAGGTTGCAAACTCAGCCAGCTCCATCATGCACATTAGCCTCCCAGCATCAAGATCATCATCAAAAGGTGATACATCAAAAAGGCAGCATCCATTATTAAGGGCCCCCCACCACATGCCCTCTTCTCATTGCTACCATTAAGGAGGCATGGAAACCTGAAGACACTCAATATTTTAGGAATAGTTTCTTGCCCTCCATCATCAGAGTTCTGAACAGACAATACACACATGCACACTACCTCATTATGTTGTTTTGGCTCTTTTTGCACCAATTTAATTTGATATATATTTTACTGTATGTTATAGCTTTTGTTATGTATTATGTACTGTCGCCAAAATACAAGAAATTTCATGATATATGCCTGTGATGTTAACATGGTTCTTATTCTGAGATAAACACTGAATAATTCACACCCTAAAAGTCATGGATAAAGTTTAGGTATCCTCTACCTGATAGGAGGATGAAGAAGAGAGAATGATTGAAGCAAGAGACTCCCTTCCCAAGGCAATGGGAAGTGTCAATGGAAGGAGGACTGGTTTGCGTGATAGACTGGGCTGCCTTCACAGCTACCTGAAGTTTAATCAGAACCTACACAGTTCGTGAGCTCAGAGCTCGTTGGTGGGACTTAATGCAAGTTAGAACAAGCAACTGATCTCACATTTACCTGAGTAAGGTGAAAGGCTGGGGGGAGGGGGGGAGGGGTAGTTAGCAGTGCACACAAATAGCCAAGTCTGGATGGGCACTCCAGATTTGTGGTGACAGACCAAAAAAAATGTTCCCGACTATTGGATTTATCAGTACGTTAACACACACTTAAATTTACTTTTTAGGACATGAAGTTAACACAGAGGTACGACAAGCAATTAAAACATCAGATAATATTACAGAAACTACCGCAAGGTTTAAGTATGAGAGTAAAGATATTCCTCCAACCAAGACATAAGGCCTTGCTAAAACCACCTGTAAAGTAGTGCCTGCAATTTTCCTCTGCTTAACCAAAGACAGGCATACATACTACAGTGCCGCATAGATCAACCAGACTGATTCCCAGGATGGCAGATCTGTCATAGGACAAACCAAGTAGGTTAATTCAAAAATGCATGCAATACGTGGCATAGGTAAACAGTCAACAGTTCGCAGTCTTAGTGATGTGACCTCAGTGGTGGCAGGGTATTTGTTAGTCTCAGAGCCCGAGAGAAGACGCTGTTACCCAGTCTGGCGGTTCTACTCCTGCCGCTCCTGTACCTCCTTCCTGTTGGTAGTGAGTCAAAGAAGTTGTGGGATGGCTGATAGGGACCTTCAACAATTTTTTCGGGCCCTTCGTATTGAATGATCCCGATAAATCTCACAAATGGTGGGGAAGGGGAACACCAGTCATCCTCTCAGCAGCTTTTACTATGCTTTGTGGGGTCTTGCCATTTGATGCCTAGCAGCTTCCATACAACACAATGATCAGGAGTGGTGCTCCTGTAGAAAGTTATTAGAATAGGGGTGTGGAGCCATGCACACCTCAATCTCTCCAGAAAGTGTAGACACTGCTGTGCCTTTGTGATTAATGAGGTAGTGTTGTGGGTCCAGGTTAGATCATCTGTTATGTACACACCAAGGGACTTTGTGCTCTTCACAGCTGAGCCATTGATGTGCAATGGAGAGTGGTTGACCTGTGCCTTCCTTAAATCCACAATCATCTCTTTTATCTTGTCCACGTCAAGTCTCACACCATTTGACAAGCTTTCGACCTCCCCTTTTTATGCCGACTCACCATTGTTGCTGATGAGGCCAAGCACAATTCTATGATCAGCAAACTTGATAGAGTTTGAGCTTGATCTAGCAGTGCAGTTGTGAGTCAGCTGCGAGTTGAGTACACAACCCCGGGGGGGGGGGGGGCGCGGGAGTGGGGCATCAGTGCTCAGCACGAGAGAGCTTGAGACGTTGCTGCCAACTTGGAATGATTGGTGTCTTTCCATCCAAAAGTCCAAGATTCAGTTACAGAGAGGGGTGTTGTATCTCAAGCCCGAACAGTTTACCCACCAGCCTCGGAAGGATGATCATGTTAAGTGACTACAACTTGGGTTTTATTTTGGATTTTGAGTCACATTAATGGAATGGCCAAGTAGAAAAACAGAACAGTAACCATGATCCTGGTGAGCATAAGGGGCCTCACAGAATAAACCAAGTCCTACTTCCTGTGTTGTTCTTATAAGTCAGCCTAACCTTGGCTTTTTCCTGCCTGAATATTAAACATTGGTCAATTGAATTCATTTAATAATTTTGTCAAATGTTCAGAGCAAGAAGCCCATTAAATAGAAAGATTCAGCTTTCATTTTTACTGGTAGCCAATTGAACCGATATTTAAATACATCAGCTGATCAGTTAAGTCTTTGCCAATGCACTGACTGGCTCTTCTTTCTGGCAAGGGCTGCAAAGAGGGACTATTATAATAGGAAGTTATTTATAACAGCACACATTCATTCCAATCATGATTCAAAATAGAACTTCAGCAAATTTGCTTTACCCACAGGATTTATACAATGCATTAATAGAGTAAAATATTGCCAATCACCATGGAATGTGTATCTCAGAAGTAAGGCAGCATGCTTACATTGTTTGTAGAAAGCAGTACAAGATAATATGAAAGCCAAGAACAGTATTCAAAACAAAATACTATATTCCCATTCAATGGATAATTATGTATTTTGATGCAGAGTACAAAGTGCTTTATGTGATATTTTATAAACACGAAAAATGGCAAGTCAGTGATCATAAACCTGATCCCAACACGGAATGAGTTATTGCATAAAATGCGGGTTTCGCACAAGTACTGTACTAAATACAATTCAATGCACAATGTCAAAAGCTACAAAGTAATGCCATTACATTCCAAGGATACTCCTCCAGAGAAATTTCGCAGATCCTACTTAGAGTCTTTGAGACATACAGCACAGAACCAGGCCCTTCAGCTTAAGTCATTCATGCCAACCAAGATTCTTAGCTATTGTAAATTAATCTCATTTGCCCATGTTTCTGTACAAGCATCTTTTAAATGTTGTAATTGTACTTGTCTCCACTATGCCCTTGTGCAGCTTTCTATACTCACCACCATGTGTGAAAAGATACCCCACGTGTCCCATTGTAATTAATAACATTTCTCTCCTCACACCTTAAACCCACGCTCTCTTATCCTGGAAAAAGTGACTGACCATCCATTGTACCTATGATTCTCATGATTTTATAAACACTACCTGTCTCATCAAGCAGGTAATGTTTAGATCATTTTGAAACGTGGTTTAAAAAAAAGCCAGAGCAGGTGCAGTACAAACAACACATTTGCACATATATAGACACAAGAGTTGGAAGATGCTGGAACTTTGTATGATATGTGTTTCTGATTATTTAAAAGTGGTCTGAGACAATACCTGCAGATTTCTGGAGACATGAGACTGCTGATGGTGGAATCTGGAGCAACAGAAAAAGTTCTGGGGAAACTCAACAGGTCATGGAGCATCTAGAGAAAGAAATTTCACATCGGGACTCTCCATCTGAACTCGTACCCAACACTTTACCCAAGAATGTTTATACTGGTTATCACCCTTCTGTCCTCTATACAAAATGAAGGATCTTCACCAGAAACTCCAACTGTCCATTTCCCTCCATAGGTGCTGCTGAGTTCCTCCAGCTCTTTTTCTGCTTCTGCACATTTCTAATCATTAACAAATGCAACATGATGAAATTCAGAGGATATTCTGCCCATTTTTGTAGTCACAAAGCAATTAATCTCTGGTTAAATATCACTGAAGAATGTGAATTGTCTCAAGAACTATTCATTATTGAGCCATGACTTTGAGGAATGTGTTGATCAGCAGCTTGCATTGTAACCAGAAAGATCTTGGTGTGTGTACAATAATGATATTTCTGGTATACCCATGAAATATGTCCTCCAATTCAATGTGCCTCTATTTCTTTTTGCTGTTCAACAAGGGTTATGTATTCTACATAACCCGAATGGACATGTTCATGATTTAAGTAATCCGTGATTATATGCCATAATATAATGCAGTAGTAAAAGTGTACAATACTGGAGTACACCTTGGGGAAATTGACTGGCTTTTCATATCACTAAAATTTTTATTTCTATTTTTTCCTCTAGGACTGTGTCATTCATTTTCTTGTTTTTCAGTGAAAATCCTAAACTTTTATAATCAGCAGTTAAACAATTGCACCTATCACAAAGGTTTCCTTTCCACTCAAATACCAGGCAAAAGGGTAAACAAAAATGTGATACTATCTGGAAGCAAGTTACACAGTACAACAATTAAAGTTTCACTACGGTAGTGAAAGTGTTCAAAAATGAAAATTTTGTTAAGGAAGTTAAATGACCTTAAGAAATGGAAAAAGAGAAAAGGAGATGGACCGTTGGCGAATTTTGTGAAATCAACTCAAATATAGAGTACAAAACATTAGATGCAAGAAGGAATACAAAATGACAGAAGGTTATCTGTGTATTCCTCCCTGCGCTAATTCTATGAGAATTTTTACCCTCAGTCATTTCATTTGTTTTTGAAAGCTACCAAATGGATTTGCATCATCTTTTTTCTGGATTTCAGACACGGTAAATTCCAGTTAATTGGGATACATTGGGATCAGTACACTTTGGCCCAATTACGTCTAAGTTTCAAAGATATCGTTAAAATTGTATTAAAAAAAGACAAACTACTGTTTAACTGAGGAACAAGTAATTAAACAAAATACAGAACAAATTAGAATATTACCAATGCTACAACAATGTTATAAAACTATGTATTCGTTCCTAATAGTTATTGGAGAAATTCAGCCACGTATGGCATGTCCAGGAAGAGGCAGCACCTCTGTTGAAGGAGCTTATCGTGTCCATTCTGGGGCAGCTCATTCACCTTTGGTCCCCTCCAAGCGCGCCGCTCTCACCTGCAGCTGTTTGCATGCGACAGCAGCCATGCTCCAGTACTCTGCTTCAAAAGGCTGGCTCAATAAGGTGAGGGTAGCTGGCAGGCACAATACCCTGGTGAAATAGGGACATGCCTGTCCTAGCATATGAAGTCAGCTCTGGCAGACTGAGTGAATAAGATCAACAGTGAGATCCAATGGTCAAGGTACTTGTGCAACACGTCACGGAGAGCGAAGGGTATGGATATCCACTGCAACCAAGGAAGACCTCAGTTTGTGACGACTACTGGTAGCACTGGACCCTGTCTTTTGAGGTCGAGACAGTGGGACTGTCCCCTTGCAATGGCTTTGCCACCTTGACAACTCTCCTGCATGGGTTGCACTATCAGATATGACAGACAGCCAGCAGGCTGTCGTGTTCTTTTGATTGACTGTAAATGAGCAAAATTAGCACAGACACCTAGTGCAGATAATGGACTGCTTCCATACAATGCTTTCAACAACTGTAACCTCCAAATCTTCATTTTCATTGTAACATTCAAGATGACTGTTGATACTTTTAAATTTTTCGTAGGTCTTAATTTGCTGAAGTAGTGAAATCATTTCATTTTTACTCCTGGCCATTTCTGCCATCTCCAAGCCCAAACGCTTGAAACCTCAGTGAGCAAAACAATTCTAAATTATCTTACCGCTTACTTCTCACCAACTATCAGTGACAAAAATCCCTGCTTTTTGAACACAAACACACACTACTGATGCTACTTTTAAAAAATGTTTGCTCTAAGCACAGTCAGCCATAGTGGCATCAGCGCCAGACTTCGGAGCGAAGGGTCCTGAGTTCGAATCCAGCCGGCTCCTTTGCGCGCTTTCCATCCATGCTGGGTTGAGCGTCGAGCTAGCAACTCGACCTCGTAAAAATAAGAAAGCCTGCTAAAAAAAATGCCCTCATGACGGCATCTTGATGACTCCATTCGGAGTTAAGGGCTTTCTTCTTTCTTCTTCTAAGCACAGTGTAGTGTCTAACACAGTCCACACAGTCACACAACCAACGCTAGTTAGAAACTGTTTGACAACAAACTCCTGTCCCAATTAAGTGACACAGTGTCTCAAATAAATGAAGGGAATCCCAGCTATTTTCTTGATTCATTTTTGTTCTTTAAGACAGCGGTCCCCAACCACCGGGCCGCGGGCCGGTACTGGGCCGCAGAGCATGCGCTACCGGGCCGCGAGGAGACGATGTGATTTGGCGATATGAGTCAGCTGCACCTTTCCTCATTCCCTGTCACGCCCTGTTGAACTTGAACGCACGTGAGGTCATTACCCGCGCATCATCCATGTTAGCGCGGGAAGGAGATCAACTCCTCCAGCTTGCAAATGACGATGGGCTGAAAAGTATGTTTGACATAACATCTCTGCCGGCATTCTGGATCAAAGTCAAGGCTGAATATCCTGAGATAGCCACGAAAGCACTGAAAACGTTTCTTCCATTTCCAACATATCTCTGCAATGAATGCAACGAAAATTAAATTGCGGAATAGACTGGACATAAGGAACCCCCTTTTGAGTATCGCTGTCTCCCATCACCCCTCGATGGGACCGTCTTGTTGCAGGGAAACAAGCCCAGGGCTTCCACTGATTCAGCGATATTGGTGTGTTGCAATGATCTTATATGTTCATACAGGGAAAATGTGTGCTGTGTGTTTAATATCCAAACATTACTTAAGTGCTATGATGCTATTGACTTACTTATATAACCATATAACAATTACAGCACGAGAAAAGGCGATCTCGCCCCTTCTAGTCCGTGCCGAACACTACTCTCACCTAGTCCCACCGACCTGCACTCAGCCCATAAACCTCCATTCCTTTCCTGTCCATATACCTATCCAATTTGTCTTTAAATTATAATATCGAACCTGCTTCTGCCACTTCTACTGGAAGTTCATTCAACGCTTACTTCAAGCTCCCCTGATAATTGACTTATCACTATATTCATGCGAGGAAAATATGCACTGTGTGTTTAATATTAAATTCGCTAGATAAGCCCTTTTAGAAACGAAATTGAGTGTATTAGCCACATAATCACCTATATTCCGTCATGATTAACACTCCCCCCACCCCGAACAGAATCGCCAAAAACGACTTGTAGAGAGAAATCGGCAGGTACATGCACAAGTCACGCATGCGCACTGGTGCCCGCGCAAAGCTTCATGGTCATTGTAGTCTTTCTCGGGGTAAACAACGTATTTGACTGCTACGCTTGCCCGTTGGCAACTCTACCCCTGCCTCCCACCCTGGGTTGGCCAGTCCGCAAGAATATTGTCAATATTAAACCGGTCCGCAGTGCAAAAAAGGTTAGGGAACCCTGTTTTAAGAGTTGTCCCAAGTAAGTCCCCGATTAGCTGATGGACCAATTAACTGGAATCCACTGTATTTTGTTCATTATCACAGTTTACCATATGAACAAAGGGATAGACATGCTAAAGAGCAGTTTGAAAGAAAAGTTTCTTGTGACTGAAAATAGCCATAATTACATGTACTGTATATACATTCTAAGAGTGAATTTAAAGTAGAAATAAATGTTTAAATGCACCTTTTTTGAAAAAAAAAAGTACTGCTGTGATGTTAGCTCTGTTCCTGTCTCCACTAGATGCTGCCCAATATTTTCCAATTCTATCTCAGGCATACCGATCTGCATAATTTTGTATTTACAATATCACAAAACAATTCGGTGATATTAAGCATGTAATGTTCCAAAGTCAAGAAAAAACACAAATGCTAGAAATCCAAAATGAAAACAAATATACTGGAAATGCTCAGGACATACAAATAGTCATTGACCTGAAATATTAACTGTTTCTTGTTTCCCAGGTGCTGCTCAACCTGCTGAGTATATCCACCATTTTCTGGTATATATCAGATAATTATATATTATTATTTTAATTGCAAGATATGATTCCAACAAAAAAAAGTTAGCCACAGATTTTCTTGTTGAAGCCTGCAAACAAAAAAACTTTCCAGAAAGTACTGTACAAATACTCATACTTATTAATTCAGCTTTTTTTTTCTAAATCCAAGAACAATGGCTTTAATTTTATTCTAGTGGGCTTGGGTATTCTTGAAAAATACTCACAAGCAGTAAGGTGGAAGCTGCACAAATCTTCCATTAAACTGACTCTTAGCTTCAAGATCTATGGCTCAAAACTTGGATGTGCCCCAGGACTATACAAGAATCTCTCAGGGTATTTTACAACCTGGACATTTATAGCATTTTACACACAATAAAACATCTCAGTGTATTCTTCAATCTGTAGATAACATCTTAGAATCTGTGCAAGAGAAGGCAACATGGACAAATGTATGGAAATGTATTTTTTAAAATACGATCAATCTTAATCTCCAAATCATTAACAGTCCGTTTTACTAAAAAAAAACACCCAAGTCCAGCAAGATTATCTGACAGAATTACTACTTAATTATGGATCTCCTCAACTGTTGCACAGCTAATATCGATTTCTTCCTCCATACAGCTTTTGGATATTTTAGTGTAAGATTTTTCAAAGCAATATTGGTTGCAAAATTATTCCATCTAAAACTGCCGCCATAATTGCCCAGGCCAGACAACATCCCACGCTGAAGAACTCCGCGACTGTGCACACCAGCTCACTGACGTCTTTGTGTACATCTTCAATATTCCACACATTCAGGCAGGCTGCTGTCCCCACATGCTTCAAATCAGCCACCATCATCCCTGTACCAAAGAACCCAACAACGTCAGAACTCAAACTGCTGCCTGGCTGCACTGATGCCAATCATCATGAAGTGCTCTGAACAGCTGATAGTGGCTCATATCAAAAACTCCATTCCTGCCTCACTGGACACTCACAAATGTGCATACCGACAAAACCATTCTATGACAGATGCCATAGCCCCTGTTGTGCACCTGGCCCTCACACACCGACAAAATAAGGACACTACTATCAGAAAGCACTTCTCATTACAGACCCCAGTCAGTTTGGATTGGCAACAAACCTCTTCCACACTCAACACTAGCACAGGTACACTACAAGGCTGTACACTTAGCTCCACGCTCTAATTGCTTTATAGTTATGATTGCGAGGCAACCCACAGTTCCAATGCCACATTTAAGTTTGCTGATGACACCACTGTCGTTAGCCGAATCAAAGCTGGTGATGAATCAGCATATAGGAGGGAGACTGAAAATCTGGCTGAGTGGTACCACAACAACAATCTCTCACTCAATGTCAGCAAGACGAAGAAGCTGATTATTGACTATAGGAGGAAATCAGAGGGCCATGAGCCAGTCTTCATCAGGGGAATGGATCTGGAGGGAGTCAGCAACTTAAAATTCCTCACTGTCATCATTTCAGAGGATCAGTCCTGGGTCCAGCATGCAAGTGCCATTACAAAGAAAACACTGTAGCACCTCTACATTCTCAGAGGTTACAAAAGATTTAGTGGAGAGTATATGACTGATTGCCTAGTTTGGAAACACAAAACCCTTGAAAATAAAACCCTCCATTTCAGACACAGCACTGCCGCCCGATGGCTTTGCCAATCTTCATAAAGACAGGACAGCTCAGTCTTTTAAAGGTAGAGGGGGTGCAGCATGCTTAACTCAGTGTGATGCACAGAAGTGGTGGTTCTGTCTCAATCCTGCTCATCTGAACTGGAACATCTAGCAATCAAATGTCATTCATTTTATCTGCCGAGGGTGTTTTCCCACCTCAGGCCAACATCAGGCAGGCTGAGCTCCATGACCAGCAGTCACAAGACAGTGCTCCAGGATACCTCCTGATCATTGCAGGGGACTTCAGACAGGGCAGCATGAACGAGTTACAAAATAGCAACTGTTTGCCTCCCCTCTCATCATGGAAAGAGTGACATCTATCTCTCCCTTGTTAGTGAGAGGCAGAGAGAGAGCCTGAGGAAAGTCAAGATGTTGGAGTGAACAGTTAGATTTTAACAGACCATGATCTCTCTTTGGGGGCTTTGCTTTTGCTTGCATGGTGAGTGGTGGGAATGCTGATACTTTCTTTGAGATAAGGGGGGAGGAGGAGTGGAGAGGGTTGATGCTGCTTGTGCATTGGTAGGGGGTAGGGGGCTTTGAGGTTCTTACTTGTTTTTCCTGTCATTCATTCTTTGGGATTTTTCTTCTGTTTTGAGGATGTCTGTGGAGAGTGAGAATTTCAGGTGATATATTGTATACATTCTCTGATATTAAATGGAGCCATTGAACTATCACCAACATATCGCCTTGTGGAACCAGAGGAGCCAATACATTTGACCACAGTTACACCATCATCAAGCATGCTTACCATGCTATCACACACACACACACACACTTTGGAAAGTTTGATCACCTGGCTGTACTTCCACTTCCAGCACATAGGCAAACACTGCAGCACCAGTGTTGAGGACCAAGGTATGGTCAAGAGAGGCAGTGGAACACTTACAGGACTTTGAGTTGGTGGACTGGACAACATTCAGGGATTCATCTTTGAATACGCCACCGTTGTCACTGACTGCATCAAGACCTGTGTGGAAGAGTGTGTGCCTATGAGAACAACCCAGACATACCCAAACCAAAAGCTATGGATGAACCAGGAGATTCATAGTCTGTGATATTCAAGACTGGTGACCCAGATTTATACAAGTAGTCCGGGTAGTCATAGAAAACTACAGCACAGAAACTGGCTTTTTGGCCCATCTAGTCCATGTCGAACCATTTAAACTGTTTAGTCTCATCAACCTACACCCAGACCATAGCGCTCACATCCATTAAACCATCCAAACTTCTCTAAAATGTTGAAATTAAAATCGCATCCACCACTTGCACTGGTAGCTTGCTCCACACTCCCACCACCCTTTGAGTAAAGAAGTTTCCTCTCATGTTCCCCTCAAACATTTCATCTTTCACCCTTAACCCATGATTTCTAGTTGTAGTCTCACCAAACCTCAATGCAAAAAGCCTGCTTACACTTACCTTATCTATATCCCTCAATTTTGTTTACTTCTGTCAAATCTCCCCTTAGTTTTCAACTTTACAGGGAATAAATTTCTAACCTATTCAATCTTTCCTTATAACTCAGGTCTTCCAATCCCAGCAAAATCCTTGTAAATGTTCTCTGTACTCTTTCAACCTTATTTACATCGTTCATGTAGGTAGGTAACCAAAACTGCACACAATACTCCAAATACTCCACAATACACCAACATCTTGTACAATTTCAAAATAACATCCAACTCTTGTACTCAATACTTTGATTAATGAAGACCAATGTGCTAAAAAGTTTCTTGATTACCCTGTTTACCTGTGATGCCACTTTCAATGAATTGTGGATCTGTGTTCCCAGATCACTGTGTTCTACTGCACTCCTCAGTGCCCTAACACTCACTGTGTAAGATCCACCCTGGCTGGTCCTCCCAAAGTACACTTGTCTGCATTAAATTCCATTTGCCATTTTTCGACCCATTTTTCCAGCTGGTCCAGATCCCGCTACAAGCTTTGATAGTCTTCCCCACTGTCCACTACACCCCAGAACTTGGTGTCATCTGCAAATTTGCTGATCCAGTTTACCACATCAAAATCATTGACGTAGATGACAAACAACAACAGACCCGGCACCGATCCCTGCAGCACATCACCAGTTATTGGCCTCCATTCAGAGAGGCAACCATCAACTCTGGCTTCTAATGCAAAGCTAGTGTCGTATTAAGTTACTACCTCATCAGGAATGCCAAGCTACTAAAAATTCTTGACCAGCCTCCCATATGGGACTTTGTCAAATGTTTTGCTGAAGTCCCTGTAGACAACATCCACTGCCTTGCCTTTATCAATCTTCCTGGTGACATCCTTGAAAAATTCTGTTAAGACTGCTTGAAGACGACCTATTGCTCACAAAGCCAAGCTGACCACCCTGAATCAATCCTTGTCTATCCAAATACTCCTATATCCCGTCTCTTAGAATACCTTTCAATAACCTTCCCAGCACAGATGTCAGGATCACTGTTCTATAATTTCCAGGTTTAATCCTCAGGCCATTACTTCCTACAAAGTGATACCTCACATCATGAATGGCTGTGATGCTTCACCCTCAGATGAGCTCAACACCTTTTATGTACGCTTTTAAAGGGAGAATAAACTACACTTGTGCTTATCCCTGCAGCATCTGGTGACCCTGTGATCTCTGTCTCAGAGGTCGACATCAGAGCATCTTTCAAGAGGGTCAACCTTTCCAAGGTGTCAGACCGTTATGGCATACCTAGCAGGGCACTGAAAACCTGTGCCAGCCAACTGGCAGGAGTGTTCAAAAACATCTTCAATCTCTCACTGCTGCAATTGGAAATTTCCACTTGCTTCAAAAATGTGATAATTAGACCAATGCCCACGAATAGGGTGAACTGCCTCAACAACCATCACCTAGTTGCACTCACATCTACTGTAAATGAAGTGTTTTGAGGTGTTGGTCATGGCCAGAATCAACTCCTGCCTAAGCAGGTATCTGGACCCGCTGCAATCTACCCTTCACCACAGAAGGTCTACAGCTGATGCAATCTCACTGGCTCTCCACTTGGCCTTCGATCACTTATGCCAGGCTGCTGTTTATTGATTACTTGCAACTCAGCATTCAACGAAATCATAACCTCATTTTTGAGCAACAAGCTTCACAACTTGGGTCTCTGTACCTCTCTCTGTAAATGGATCCTTGACTTTCTCACCAGAAGAACATAGTCAGTGCCGATCAGAAATAACATCTCCTCCTTACTGACAGTTAACAATGGCACACCTCAAGGATACATACTTAGCCCTCTGCTCCACTTTAAACCCACAACTTAGCCAGGCACAGTTCAATCACCATCTATAATTTACTGATGACACCACTCTTGCTGGCAGAATTTCAGATGGCGAAGATGAGGTGTACAGGAGCGAGATAGATCAGCTGGTTGGATTGTATTGTAATGATAACGTTGCACTCAATGTCAGCAATACCAAGGGATTGATTGTGGACTTCAAGGGAACACACACCAGTCGCCATCGAGGGATCTGCAGTGGAAAGGGTGAAGAGCTTAAAATTCCTGGACCCAACATAACGACAGTGGCTATATTTCATGAGGAGTTTGAGGAGACTGGGTATATCAAAGACTTCTAAATTTCTACAGGTGTACTGTGGAGAGCATTCTAAATGGTTGCACCACTGTCTGCAATGGAGGGGCCACTACACAGGACTGGAAAAAGCTACAGAAAGTTGTAAACTCAGCCAGCTCCCTCATGGGCACTAGCCTCCCCAGCATTGAGGATACCTTCAAAAGGTGATGCCTCAAAAAGGTGGCATCCATCCTTAAGAGCCCTCATCACCCAGGACATTGTCTCTTCTTATTGCTACCATCAAGGAGGTGGCACAGAAGTGTGAAGACACACGCAACGTTTCAGAGACAGTTTCTTCAGAACTCTGAATGACAATGAACCCATGTATACTTCTTCATTATTTTTCTCTCTTTTTGCACTACTTTTTTAATCTTCTTATATTACTTATTGTAATTTGTAGCTTATTATTATTATGTATTGCAATGTACTGCTGCTGCAAAACAGCAAATTTCATGGCATGTGCCCATATGCCAGTAATATTAAACCCAATTCTGATTATTGCTCCTCAACCATCAGGCTCTTGAACCAAAGGTGATAATGTCACTCAACCCAACATTGAACTGTTCCCACAACCTATGGACTCATTTTCAAGGACTCTTCAACTCATGCTCTTGATATTTATTGCTTATTTATTGATTTTCTTTGTTTCTTTCTTTCTATTTAAGGAAGTAATCTCAGGGTTCTATATGGTGACATATGTACTTGGATAATAAATTTTCTCTGAACTCTGAATTTCATTCCAGCATTCAACACTATTGGCTATGACCATGGGAACCAAACTCCTACTTCTTGGTCTAATTACACCATTTCCAACTGGAGGAATCAACAGACTTCAGATTGCCAGGATGCATAACCACTCTGCCTTGCCCATAATCCTCACAGGCACCAGCCAGGCAGTGCCCACTGCTGTATACTCGGTTCACACATGACTACATAGCCAGACTCCTGAGTAGTCACATTTTCAATTTGACAATGACATCTCAGTGGTAGGGCTCATCACCAACAATGAGACGACAGAAGAGCTGGAGGTCTGGTGTCTGGCAACAACCTCTTCCTCAGTGTCAACAAGACAAAGGAGATGGCTATTGACTTCAGGAGAAATTGCACGACTCACACTCCTGTTTACATCTGCAATACAATAGAAACCATGAGCAGTCTCATACTCCTAGGAGTGCACATCTTGCACAACCTCTCATGGTCCCAGATCACATACTGCACAATTAGGAAATCTCACCAATACCTCTACAATCTGAGGAGGCTGAAGAGAGCTGGGGTATGCATAGCAATACTCAGGTCACTTCACAGGTGTACAGCAGAGAGCATCCTAACATGCTGCATCACTGACTGGCGTGGAAGCTGGACTGCGGCAGACAGAAAGGCATGAGAGAGCATGACTACAAAGGGTAATCAAAATTGCCCAGTGCACCACCAGCACCACCCTACCAACCGTCAAGGTCAAAAATACAGAAAGCTCGCAGGAAGAGGCCAGTAACCTCACAAGGGATCCCACCCACCCTGCTCGTGGACTGTTTGTCCCACTCTTATCAGGGAGGAAACCACATAGCAGCCAAGACCACCATACTCAAAAACAATGACTTTCCCCAAACAGCAAGGCTGATCAATATCCCCAGCCACTAACCCACTCCATCACAATACTTCATTATTTCCTGTCAGAGTCACCTTGTGTACAGACACTCCTGTGCCCAGTGTCACACTATGGACATACAATCAATGTATACAAGCTGTCTTATGTATTTATATTTGTGTGTGTTTTTTTTTAATGTTCTTATTTTTTTTAAGCTGCATCAGATCCGAAGTAGCAATTATTTTGTTCTCCTTTACACTTGTGTACTGGAAATGACATTTAACGGTTTGTTAACCAAAGCAACTATTATTTCTGTCAAAATTACTGCTGAGTGCAATGGTGGAAAATGAGTAAAACCCACAGTATACATATTTTCATCTCACAAGTTACACTGAACGCAGAGTCTGAAAAGCTATATACTCACTAACTACTATATACTGAATAAGAGTGCTGAGACAAATAAAGTGCAATGCCACTTTCTTAAATGGAAGGATTCTGCATTGGGTATTTCTCATCCAGTCACAGTAATAGTTGAGAAAGCTCAGAATCAGTTTAAAGAAATAAAATATGAAGTATTACTTTGCAAAAAAATTTTAAATTATAAAAGCAGTGTAGGATGCCAACAAAAGCAGCCACATAACTGCTCGGTTTTAGCTGCTCCAATCTCCTTCAAATCTGAGGTTTCACCCTTAATGATTTAGTAAGAATAGTAGGTTGAACAAAATCCAGATATCTCCCTTTTAAGTGGAACTGGGAGACATTGAAGCAGACACCAACCTTACATCTATGCCTCGAGTGTTCAACCAAAATATTATATTCTGATCACAGAAGAATAAAGGGTTTAACAAGTGCTTCAGGGAGGTTGCAGTGGAAATTTACCAGGATGCTGCCTGAATTAGAGAGCAAATCTAATAGGCTGAGTGAGCTGGGGCATCTCTCTTTAGAGTGAAAGAGGATAAAAGATGACTTTTATAGAGGGGCATAAGAGGCATAGAGTGGACAACCAGTGGCTTTTTCCCAGGGCAGAAATAGCTAATACAAGAGGGCATCATTTAGAGGTTATTGGAGGAAGGTATAGGTGAGGGCATCTCAAAGGTAGTTTTATTTTAAATACAGAGAGTAAAGGTTGCAAGAAATGTGTTGCAGGACAAGAGATAGATGCAGATACATTAGGGACATTTAAGAGACTCTTAGATATGCACACAGATGAAAGAAAAATGGAGGGCTACGTGGCAGAGAAGGGTTAGATTGATTCTGGAGGAGGTTAAATAGTCAGAACAATATTGTGGGCTAAAGAGCTTTACTATTAGTGTCTCTATACTGAACCTACAAGTTAAACTCAACATAGGTTTAGCAACTTTCATTTCAATACACAGTAAGGGCTGCAAGAAAGCAGGACAGGTTCACAGAATTTATTTAGTTGAATTAATTTAAATGCATCCAGTTTTTAAAAATATTATCCAGTGCTGTTAATTTCAAATATTTTAAAGAATAAGAAGATTGGCCTGGGCATGTGCAACCTTATCAGGTCCGGCTACCTAGGAGTAGGTCATTAAGTCTTTCGTGTTCCTTCTACCACTTAATACCATGGCGGATGTTTCCTTGGTACCACTTTACCATACATCCCTTTATTCTCTTAATATTATCAAAAAAAACCTATCTGTCTTAAACATAGTCATCAACACTTCGCAGCCTTACAGATGCTGAATTTCAAAACTAATCACAATGCATTTGCTGAAAAAAAATCCTTTCTATCCTAAATGATTCACACCTTGAGTCCATAATTCTTTTTAGTTTGAGACACCCAGCTAGGAGAAACATTATTTGTGAAATAGCTCAGAGCTTTGCACATTTCACTTAGGTTACTTCTTATTCTTCAAGTCTAAAGGATTATAAGTCCAGTGTGTTCATTTGCTCCTCATTAGAACAAACTAACCCAGGAATTCAACAAATAATCTGCTAGAGCTCCCCCACACAGATGCTACTCTACCCAATGAGTTCCCACGGCTGATTGGAGACACAGGAAGCTGTAGATGCAGGAATCTGGAGCACCAATCAGCATCTGTGGGAGAAACGGAACTGCCGATGTTTCGGGTTGAAACCTTGCCCTGATATACGGCTTACACCAAAAACATTGACAACTCCTTTCCTGGAGCAGATGCCACTTGCCCTTGAGTTCCTGTAGCAGATCATCTGGTGTTCCAGATTCTAATGTCTGCACCCTCTTGTCTCTCCATCCCAGCAATCAATCTGATTCTTGCTAGTAATTTTATTCATCAATAGTAGCAAATTTATCCAAAAGGTAATTGAGTAGTCTATTTCTCTTATTCTGCCTTAAATTTTGCATAAAATCTGAATTGCATTCCTAATCTGCAATAAGTAGGCAAACATTGTTCATTTGGACAATGCAATTTATTTGTGTTAGTAAGCCACACCAAGCAAAGATGAATAATTTCTACAATACAAAACTA
Source organism: Mobula birostris (assembly GCF_030028105.1). Classification (NCBI taxonomy): domain Eukaryota; kingdom Metazoa; phylum Chordata; class Chondrichthyes; order Myliobatiformes; family Myliobatidae; genus Mobula; species Mobula birostris. Next base: position 88,085,267 of record NC_092370.1, on the reverse strand, counting down.
TTTGCTCTCGTATGATAATATCAATTCCTATTTTTTAAAAAGAGAAGATAATGTTCACATTGCCTTGCAAAATTTTATTGGGAAAGAAAATTTAATAGCTGCCAATATGCTAAATCTTTGTTGAGTATAATGAAAAACCAAACAAGAACTAGGATAAACAACTTTAGTAACTGAACTGTTAATGAAGCTTGAACAAGAATTGAAAGCCAAAACTTACACAGCCATGCAAATGTATTCCTTGTGAGTTTCCTCCATATTCCTACATCCGTTTTTGCTAGCCAATCTGACCAAATGTTTCTTGCCTGAATAGGTTCAGGCAATTTCAAAAATTGTGAAATATGTTAAGAATTAATATTTCAATCCAGAGCCACAAGATTGTGAATGAATCAAAGTTTAAGACGCCATGTCTTTGTATTATAAGGCCAGGCTTGTATGCATCATCCCCTTCATATCCCCAAACACTTCACAGTCAACGAGGTCCTTTGAAGTGCAGTCACTGTTGCAAAGCAGGAAACCCAGTAGGCTATTTTGCACTGCAACCTCCAACATCAGATAAAGACCAGATAATTTGAAAAACATTTTTTTAATGTTAAAAGATTTTCATTTGAGATAGCAGACACTGGATTCTTGGAAGAGGATAAAGTAAGGAGCCAAGATTTTGAGTTGTGACCTACTGCCTAAAGTGAAACCACTTAAGGTCAGCCAACATGTACAAGTGTTTTCAGAAATTCACTATAACATGCACATTTTCCTCATGCATGTGCTACATGTCAATACATAAGGATTTAATTTAAAGTGGTGCCACTAGTTTTAAAGTCTTATATTTACAATGAAAATCTCTCTCAAGCTGTACAAGACCATGGATAGTTTTTTTAAAAAAATCAGGTTCTGGTTTCACCTATTTGACTGAACAACAATTGATTCCACTTAGAATTCTGTTTCTAAGCTATGAATTCAAGAAAACTGCTGAAGTAACGCATAATAAGTAAATTCAGACTCCAATAAATACACTGCTGTATTTCTAGACTAATTATCATTCTACACAGATATTCACCCAACATTAGAGAAATACCATGTTCACAATAAACATACGTTCTCATTCACTGATTGCCCAAATGTGACATGTATGTAAACATTGAAATCACACCATCATGTATGATGTTACTATGATTGTGTCACCCTGGACAATGGAATGAAAACTATTGGTTGGACTCAGTAGCCAAGAAATGTCAAGTGCTCTGAGGTTCTAATATACCCTTTAAGAAGAAAGAGTTAATTCTGCATCACAAATTGCAGGGAATGCAAATGAAAATGGCTCTGCAATGTTAGGTTCACACTAGGGTTTTGTCAACATTGACTCCAATCTATTCTCTCATTATTAAAATATTTGTAAGTATGGGGAATGAACGAGAAAGAACAATGGAAAAAAGCGTGAATTAGAATCAACAAAAAGCAAAAGCCTGATGAAAGTCATCAAGTTGAATCGTAATTCCTTTTCATTCTCCCTCCACAGATGCTGTCTAACCTGCAGAGTATCTCCAACATTTTATGAATTAGTCAAATTGGTTCCAAAAGGCAGCAGAGATGGAAAGAAAGAAAGGATTAAGAAAGATAAAAGACAATTAAACATGAAATATGTATTAACTAAAACATGCTAATTGTTTTATAGCACACAAGGGTGCAGGTAATATGAGAAGTGAAAAATGTTTTGGTTTTTAGCAAGGTTAGTGTAGAGTGATATGTTGTGCAATTCCAAAACACAAAATTAATTGTAGAAAAGACAGGAGCCCAAGAGATGCAAATCTTAGCTTGTTTGTTTCCCACTTTAAGCAAGGTGCACATGTTTCTCATGGTAGGGTTAGATATATACAATTCACTTCTTTTTGCATATAACCCATATGTATTATTTAAACAAAGAATGTTTAATCAACTACATATTTACAAGATTACTCAGATATTACTGGAATATTAAATAGACAACACTCCTCTCTGCAATCTCAATGACTGCCATACGGCTTTAGACCACTTGGACAACACAAAAACCTACGTCAGGATGCTGTTCATCGACTATAGCTCAGCATTTAATACCATCATTCCCACAATCCTGATTGAGAAGTTGCAGAACCTGGGCCTCTGTACCTCCCTCTGCAATTGGATCCTTGACTTCCTAACGGGAAGATCACAATCTGTGCAGATTGGTGATAACGTATCCTCCTGACTGACGATTAATACTGGTTCACCTCAGGGATGTATGCTTAGCCCACTGCTCTACTCTCTTTCTACACATGACTGTGCGGCTTGGCATAGCTCAAGTACCATCTACAAATTTGCTGATGATACAAGGTGGTGACGAGAGGGTGTACAGGAATGAGATATCTCAACTAGTGGAGTAGTGCCACAGCAACAACCTGGCAATCAATGTTAGTAAGACGAAAGAGCTGATTGTGGACTTCAGGAAGGGTAAGATGAAGGAACACATACAAATACTCATAGAGGGATCAGAAGTAGACAGAGTGAGCAGTTTCGAGTTCCTGGGTGTCAAGATCTCTGAGTATCTCCTGAGGTGCAACTGTAACGAAAACCAATTTCCTCCGGGATCAATAAAGTATGACTATGACTATGACTGACCTGGTCCCAATATATCAATGTGGTCATAAAGGCGGCAAGACGGTGACTATGCTTTATTGGGAGTTTGAAGAGATTTGGCATGTCAACAAATACTCTCAAAAACTTCTATAGTTGTACTGTGGAGAGCATTCTGACAGGCTACATCATTATCTGGTATGGAGGGGCTACTGCACAGGACCGAAAGAAGCTGTAGAAGGTTCTAAATCTAGTCAGATCCACCTTGGGTACTAGCCTACAAAGTACCCAAGACATCTTCAGGGAGCGGTCCTTTAGAAAGGCAGTGTCCATTATTAAGGACCTCCAGCACCCAGGGCATGTCCTTTTCTTACTGTCACAATCAGGCCTGAAGGCACATACTCAGCAATTCAGGAACAGTTTCTTCCCCTCTGCCATCCGATTCCTAAATGCACATTGAATCTTTGGACATGTTGTGTATGTGGCCTGGTTACATAACAATGTTATTAATAAAAACGCTGGAGATGGGAGCTAAGTTTCATTGATCTTTACTGGCAGAATCCAAACTCGGCAGAAACGTACAGATCAATACGTGCCTAATAGCGCGTGCTCAATATGCGCCTAATATCGCATGCAATGACGTGTTACTGGAACATAAAACAGTCCCTTGTTATAATGTAGGCTATACAGTACACTTCTTCCCTTTTATTTTAGTAGTGTATCAACTGCTTTTTAACTGGGGCATTATGCTAAAGAAATATGTTTACCCTTAACATACAAACACCAACCATTTGTTTACTTAGCAACTTAATAATATCAAAGGTTATCACAATGTAATAATATCAAATTATAAAAAGCCTTTTTTTTTAAACTTCTGGTCTAAGACCCATTTATAACAAGTCTCGTTGTGGGGGGGGGGGGGGCGCGGTTCTTCTCTAGATTGTCCGGCACTGAAGCAAATAGGTCTTCACTCTATTGTTTGGAATACATTGAACAATCCACAAATTGGCAGGTTCCAGCCATAAAGAGTAGTCACCTCCATCTTGCAAAGGTGATGAAAGCAAAGTGAAATCCGTGAAGAGGTGAATGTTATTCTTAAAAATATGTACAATAATCAAAACTGAGATGGCATTGGAAAGTGTCTTCAAATAGTGTGTTCTTCAATCTGTCAATAAGCTTGTTTGTTTTAATACAGATTTCCATATAAAAGTCATGAACAGTTGACCTCTGAGCATAGGGAGTTAAGAAGATATGCACCTCCAACTTGCTAAGAGTTCTAGGCAGCAGATCGCCTCCATATAATGAAGACTTCTCTGTGCAGCTGTCCTAGATATATACGCATCTTTGTGCTATCGCTTGTCTTCCTTACCCATATCTCATTTGTTCCAATTGAGCTAATTACACAGCCAATCTTCGTATTCTCCTTAGATTCCAAATAGACTGTCTGACCTTTATGATACCACCTCTTAACGTAATATAACTTTCCATTTTATATTCGTGCTTCATATCTTTGTGCTGGTGATTCAGCAGGAGTGCTGCGAAGATGCCATAGTCATAGTCATACTTTATTGATCCTGGGGGAAATTGGTTCTCGTTACAGTTGCACCATAAATAATAAATAGTAATAGAACCATAAATAGTTAAATAGTAATATGTAAATTATGCCAGTAAATTATGAAATAAGTCCAGGACCAGCCTATTGGCTCAGGGTGTCTGACCTTCCAAGGGAGGAGTTGCAAAGTTTGATGGCCACAGGCAGGAATGTCTTCCTATGACGCTCTGTGCTGCATCTCGGAGGAATGAGTCTCTGGCTGAATGTACTCCTGTGCCCACCCAGTACATTATGTAGTGGATGGGAGACGTTGACCAAGATGGCATGCAACTTAGACAGCATCCTCTTTTCAGACACCACCGTCAGAGAGTCCAGTTCCATCCCGACAACATCACTGGCCTTACGAATGAGTTTGTTGATTCTGTTGGTGTCTGCTACCCTCAGCCTGCTGCCCCAGCACACAAAAGCAAACATGATAGCACTGGCCACCACAGACTTATAGAACATCCTCAGCATCATCCGGCAGATGTTAAAGGACTTCAGTCTCCTCAGGAAATAGAAACGGCTCTGACCCTTCTTGAAGACAGCCTCAGTGTTCTTAGACCAGTCCAGTTTATTGTCAATCTCAGGAGATGCTCAGGAGAAGACGGAGATGCTGGTCTTTTCGGAAATTTAAGCTTATTGAGTTGGAAGATCTTCCATTATCTGTTCATCTGTTAACAAGTAATTTAACTGCACAGGTGCAGGTTTTTGTCTTTTGTCCGTAATTGGAACAGGGTCATTAGGTCTCCTCCTTAGTTTCCTAGTCATTATTGGCTTTACCTCCATAGTATCTCCTGAGTTCCATTGTTAGCCTCTCATTCTCAATCATCTTTTTCTTTTCCTACACTCATTTTTTTAAATCTTCAAATTCCTTCACTGCTCCTTTCTTCTCTTTAATATAATTCACTCCCACTTTTTCTGTCTCCAGTTGCAGAAAAAGCTCTGCATTTCGTATTCTTTCCTTGTATTGCTGATCTAGTTTCTTCATCCTTTTCTGATACTCCTGCAAAGTGCCTTCCTATAACTGCTGTAGCTGTTTTTTTGAGAGATGTCAATTTCTCCTGGTACCTCTGTTCTTTTACTTCCAGGTAGTCTTCATCATCCTGCTTATTGGAAATATCTGTCTTACTTGCATCCTCTGTATCTTCATCCGAGTCGCAGCCACGGATACCGCGTTCGGTCTCATCGTCGACGCTGTCTAGCTCCTCCTCATCGTTGTAATAGTTGACAATGGGTGAGAGGAGAGCTGCGGACATCTTTTACCCTGAGCTGCCCTCCTTTGTTGACACATCTAGTGCCTTGATGGTGTGCCAATCCAACTGGATTTTCCTGAGCCATTCATGTCCCAGCAGCAGTGGTCCTCCATTTTTCAGTACATAGAGGTTCAGCTGCTGTGCTTTGTCTCCGTAGCTCACTGTCATTTTATTTTTACCTTTGGGATGCACTTTCTGTCCTGTGTAATTCTTTAGCAGTAGTTTAGTTCGGTTCAGAGGTATGTGAGAAAACAGTCGTTTGTAGTAGTGTACAGAGAACACTGTTAAAACTGAGCCTGTGTCCAACTCCATTTTCAGTCTCATATTACAGTGATCCACATTACTCTTCGATCATCTATCTCTTTCATGCTGTGAAGTTGCAGACAAGACAATTCACTTTCGCCCGAGTCATTTTCATCAGAACTGCTTTCTTCCATGTTGTGTGCATTGTTGTGTTTTCTTTTCTGGGGTTTCTTGTTTCTTTGTATTTTGTCCCTTTTCTGCTGTTTATTAGCTTTGCATACTCTGCCAGTGTGGCCCTGTTTGCCACAGTCTCTGCATTCTTTGTCTTTAAACCAACAGTCATCAGGGTCATGTGACCTGTTCCCATAACAGTGACATTTCTTTCCTTCAGTTCTGTTCAGTGACACTTTATTCATAGCATATTCCAAAGATTTCTGTTGTATCTCTGAAGCACCCCGTGCTGCTGTTTCCAATGATATTGCAATGTTCAGTGCCTTCTCTAATGTAAGGTCTCTTTCACCCAGGATCTTCTTCTGTGTAGTTTTACAGTGCATGCCACACACTAACCTGCCCCTCAAGGCGTCCGATAGACCAGCTCCAAATTGACAATGTTCTGATAATTTGCACAATTCAGCGCAATATTCAGAAATGCTTTCATTTTTGCTCTGATTGCGTTTGTGAAATTTAAATCTTTCAGCAATGGCCAGTGGTTTGGGGTTTGAATGCTGTTGGAGAGTGTCTACTATTTGCTTGAACATTTTGTCAGCTGGCTTTTTAGGGGTTAACAAGCTCCGTAGCAGCCCGTATGTTTTTGCTCCCATAATACAGAGTAAGATACTGGCTTTCTTTTCATCATTAACACCATTAGCCTCACAATATAACTCCACTCTCTCAATGTAAGTTGCCCAGTCTTCAATGCCACTGTCAAATGCTGTAATGGTTCTAATCATCACCATCTTTATGTTAATTTAGCCCCATTTTCCCCTTGTTTTCTTTTTGACTTCACGTGTCCTTTTTGCTAGCACCATGAGTGCACTCCGTCTAAATGTGTGTGTCGCTCCTTTTTATCTCCCTTCTGGGGCAGGCAGACCCTCAGCCCGAGGGTCAGCGCCGGCTGTGGTCTCGCCTGGACGTGCTGCGGCTTCGACTGTGTCTCTTGGTCTCCCAACGTTCCTGACCCCGGCTGTACTCCCACTTCCTTTCGGACTCGCGGCCTCACTCTGCCTCCTTCTCCCGCTCCTTGGCTTGCGCTCTTCCTCCAAGTGCCGTTATCAACTAAAACCCAGCATTCTGATAAAAGATGTACGTTCATTAACCTTGCCGCCAATTTGTTGTGTATGTGGCATGGTTACACAACGATGCTATTAATAAAAACGCTGGAGATGGGAGCTAAGTTTCATGGTTCTTTACTGGCAGAATCCGAACTCGGCACACACGTACAGATCAATACGCGCCTAATAGCGCATGCAACAACGAGTTACTAAAACATAAAGTAGAACCTTATTATAATGTAGGCTATATGGTACAGGACACTACCTCACTTTTTTTAAATATACAGTATTTCTGTTTCAACACGTTTTTTAAATCTATTCAATATATGTAATTGATTTATTTATTATTATTTTATTTATTATTATTATCTCTGCTAGATTACGTATTGCATTGAACTGCTTCTGCTAAGTTAACAAATTTCACATCACATGCCGGTGATAATAAACCTGATTCTGATTATAAACTCTAATTCAATAGAGAGTGCATCTCAACTATATGCACAGTATATAATACAACTATATACAGACATCCACAGTACAGTAAATTTAAAATTGTCCCAGTCAAAACTAAAGATTTAATCACTGTGGAGGCTTTCTTACTCTTGTGGGATAACGTCTTGCCTGACAAGGAAGGTCACTCTGCTCGGCAGGTGAGACCTATAGCTGTTCTGGGGTAGGAGTTGACTGAGACGGCAGTAAATGGTTTTGATAGTGCAGGCCGCCTTCCTTCTCTAACAATTGAATCTGCTCTCCTCAACTGATCGATGTGTCTGATACCACTTGGAGACAACACAATCTCCACTAGACAGAAGAGTAGTTGAGTTCTATCCTTAATCTCTCGGAGCACCCACTTTTGATCACCTCTGTAGTTCTTTGCCAGGACTGCTTGTCCAGGAGTGAAACACCGAACCTTCTTGAATGAGGAGGCTTCAGTTTGTCTCAGCTGTTTGTCCTGTATACTGCTTCTGAGACTGGGTTTGAAGAGACACAAGCTTGAACGCAAGGGACAAACCAGAATCAGCACAGCTGGTGTGTTATTGGTTATAGAAAGTGCTGCACTGTGCAAGGAGGAAATTGGTGAGATCCTGATTCAGTGTCTGTGTAGTGTGTTCTGCTGACATTGTTCATAATGTGTTCTTTAGACTCTGAACAAACCTTTCCACAAAGCATTTGTAGCTTGGTGGTATGGTGCAGATACAATATTTCTTATTCCATTCATTCTCAGGAATGACTGAAACTGCTCTGCAACAAACTGTGGTCCATTTTCACCAACTTAAGTGTTCTGGAACAGTAGAAAAGGATGCAGTGGAGGCTATTTTTTGGTTTCCACTTGGATCATCACTGCTGAAATAGGAAGACTTTTGACTTCCATTAGGGAGAATACATCAAGGGGTGTATCTTTTTTTTTTGTAATTTTTTCAGGTATTTCCTTTGCCAAGGAACAACGGGACAATCCATCAACATTAGCATGATTAGTCATCCTCTTGAATTCAATCTTGTAACTGCGTCCTCCAAGAAACAAAGCCCATCTCTGCATTCATGCTGCTGCTGTTAGTGGAACAGCCTCTGTGGATTGAAAATGGACAATAGCAGTTGATGAACAGTAATGAAGGTAAACAGTCTCCCACACAAGTACTGGTTGAAACGTTTTACACCACAAACCAGAAGCAAAGCCGCTCTGTCAATCTGTGTGTAATTATTCCCTGCAGTGGTAAGGGAATGTTAAGCAAAGACTACCGGGCGTTCACTTCCATCACTAATAACAATGTGACATGATAGCACATATATCATACAGCCAGGCATCACAGGCAAGCTTCACTCAACAAGGCAAATCATGATGACAGTGTCCGACACCACCATTTCCTTTATCTTTTAGAAAGCCACCTCACACTGCTTTGTTCATTGCCATTTCTTCCCAATCTGCAGTAATGCGTAACCAGGTTTGACAGGAACCTGTTAAAACACTTGACAAATCCTAAAAAGGACTGGAACTGCAACATATACTTTGGCCTTGGAGCATCCATCGTTGCTTTAATTTTCTCAGCACACTTGTGTAATCCTTATGTGTCAATGGTATGACCACAGTGGTGCTTGATTTAAAGAATTCACACTTGTCACATTGTGCTTTGAGCCCATAATCTTCTAATCTTTTTAACACTGTCTTGAGATTTTAGAGATGATCCTTGTCATCCTTACCTGTAACAATGATGTCATCCAGGTAACACTGAGTGCCTGGACAGCCTTGCAGCACCTGGTCCACAGCTTTCTGTCAGAGTGAAGGTGCAGATGCTTCTTCAAAAATAAGCCCATTATAGTGATAAAGCCCTTTCTGAGTGCTTCTGGTAAGAAACACTTTGGACTCTTCTTCCATCTCCATCTGTAGGTAAACCTCAGTCATCCACTTTGCTGAAGTGCTTTCCTCCAGAAAGGTTTGCAAAAATATCCTTGATCCGGGGCGGAGGTCTATTTTCAGTACTGATTGATGGTGACCTCAAAATCACCACAGATCCTGACAGAACCATTCTTCCTGGCTGCTGGGAACACTAGCGTGCCCATGGACTCTACTCAACCTTGGAAAGAATTCCTTAGCTTCCAAGCGATCTAGCTCACTGGTTACTTTGTCACAGATGGTATAAGGAATCAGATGGGCTTTGGAGAACTTAGGTGTGGCATTTTCATTTAACACCATTTTACCCTTGATATGTTTGAGATTTCTAATGCCATCCTTGAACACTGCTGTGACATCATCCAGTACCCTTTTTAATTAGCTTTCAGTTGACTTGCAGGGGATGGGACGTGCAAATGTGGATGGATCTCTGATCAAGTTCTAGTTGGATTAGCCACTCATGACCCCAAATGGTTGGCCCTCCTGCTTTTACCACCTTTCAGTTCAGTGTGGCTTGTTGGTTGTTACAAATGTCATTGCCACTGTAGTTATCTTTTCTCCAGTACAAGTTCTTAGTTGGATATCCACAGGCTTCAGTTTAGTATCCATGAAATGCCGCTTAATTTCATTTTGGGAAATGACTGAAACAGCCAACCCAGTTTCCATTTTAATTCATTTGCTGTTCACTTCTGGTGTAAGCCATATTGCTTGATAGTTTTCACATTGTAAATTTAATGCTCTTTTTGAAACTGCAACTTGACTTTCTATCTTTTCCTCTCCCCTGTGTAGTCCATTTCCCAACATGTTCTTTGTACGTGTCCTACTTTGTACAATAGTAGGAAAATTTCTGCAAGTTTCACATTAAATCTGGATTTTTCTGGTGTACTGTAAGTGAGCTCCTACCACAATGGTAACACAATTTGTTCATCCAGCCAGGCCTCTAGATGCCGCAATTTTGTTCAGGCTCACTTTCATTCCTGACTGCAGCTGAATTGCGTCTTTGTCTACTGTTTCCATTGATACAGCTATTTCAACTGCACTTTTAAATGTTAGTTGTGCTTCTGTTAGGAACTGTTTTTGAATGTTTTTTTGTAAGATTCCACAAACAAACCAATTTTTAATGCATCATTAATCCTATTACTGAATTGAATGCTCAGAAAATCTCTTCATTTCAGCCATGTACACTGAAGTGGACTCCTATTCCAACTAATTCCACTTATGATACCTGTAACGTTCTGCAATACAATGGTTTTGGTTCTAAATATTCCTGCGTCAGATTCATGATATCAGAAATGCTCATTTCTGCTGGTTTGATTGGAGTTGTCAAACTCTTAAATGAACTGTATGCCTTTCAATTCAATGCACTCAGCAAAATTGATACTTGTTTTTCAATGACTATTCCGTTTGCTTTAAAATACTGGTCAATTTGCTCTCTATACTATATAGATTTCTGCCTACCCGACGTAGTCAGCTATTTCTGCCTTTTTTTTAAAAATAAAGTGATCATAACCCAGTACTCACTATTTATGAATGCCTGTACTCTTCCACTTTCTACCTTTTTTTTTAATAACTTGACCATGTCTTCCATTCTGAATACATGCTGTGCTACTTTTAAAAACAACTCTAATGTCTCACTCCACATGTAGATAATCATCTCAAGATCACTTTAAGAATACCTTGTCGTCACTATTGTTTTGCAAGTCCAAAAGAGAAATTGAAGAAAAGATGGGAGCTCATGACTTCCAGGGCGCCTCAAGTGGCAACTTATGTGGGCAGCAGAATCTCCAATATACATATATTGTAATTGATTCATTTTTCTTCTTCTATATTATGTAGCATTGTACTGCTGCTGCTGCTAAGTTAACAAGTTTCACAACATATGCCAGTGATAATAAACCTGATTCTGATTCTGAGATGCGAGTTTTAAGTGAGGTGAGCGCGTATCATGTGGTGGTCTCATGACATATGCAATGTGCTTCTTTTTATATATAACCCAGAATGAATTACTTAAACAAAGAAATTTTAATCAACATACTTACAAGACTACTCAAGTGTTCCTGAAATATTAAATACACGACGTAGAGCAGCACAAGTCACCACACAATCTGTAGCCATTCAGAATGCTTGTATCATACGGCCACATTTGTTGGGATTAATTTCAAATGAATATTTCAAACCATAAGCCAATTACTATTAATTCTAAAGAAGTTTCTCAGAACACTAATGCCCAAGAACGGAAAAGCCAACTCACGTTCTTGGTATTATTTATTTTCCTTTTTGCACATTGGTTGTTTGTTAGTCTTTGTGTGCGGTTTTTTCATTCACTCTATTGTATTTCTTTGTTCTACTGGGAATGCCTGCAAGAAAATGAATCTCAAGGTAGTTTATGGTGACATGTACTGTACATACTTTGATAATCAATTTACTTTAAACTTTGAGGTAGTACTACTTTGGACAACAGCACAAGGAATTGCACAGACTGGTGAAACACTTGTAAAGGGACCCTGACAAGGAGGAAATACTAACCAAACTTCTTTCAGACAGGTAGGTTTGAAAGCTAATATTTAAAAGGTACTGTTTGTAGGAGAGCGATTGAGTTTTAAATTTCACATTGTTATGTGTCAAAGAAAGGAAACTGCAGAAATTGGCTTATTTAAAGCAAAATAAATCTTGGAAATGAAAGACAGTTCCTGTTTTGGCAATTCACATCAGCTCTTACAGACATGATCTAAAAATTACACTATTGAAAAAAATGTAGTCATTGTTTTCATTTCTGTTTCTTATTGACAAAACGAATAGCATATTTAAAGATGCCATGATTATATATTAACTGTAGTGCTTCTTGAAAAGCAAATCTCATCGCATTCTATACAAAAAGTGGGGAAAAGTAACATGAAACAAATGTGCAATACACCCTTTCCATTTTTACGCTAACACAGAAAGAACAGTATGGCACAGGAATTGGCCCTTAGGCCCACCATGACTGTACTGAGCCAAGTTAAACCAAAATAGTTCTGCCTGTGTATGATCCATGTCCCTCCATTCCCTACATGCTCATTATTTTAAACACCACTCTCAATCTGCTTTCACCACTACCCCCAACGTACAAGTAAAAAAAACCTTGCCCCACACATCTCCTTTAAACATCCCCCCTCTCACTTTCAATGCATATACATTAGTACCAGTACATGATGGCATCAAAGGTTACAGGGTACAGGCCTGGGAGTGGGGCCAAGGAGGGGAAAAATAAAAGGATTAGCCATGATTAAATGGTGGAGCAGACTCGATGGGCCAAATGGCCCAATTCTACTCCTATGATTTATGGTCTACTTGATATTTCTACCCTGGGAAAAAAGATTCTGACTGTCTACCCTATATGCTTTTCATATTTTTTTATAAACAGGTCTCCCCTCAGCATCTGACACTCCAAGAGCAAACAACTCAGGTTTATTCAACCTCTCCTTTTAACACATGCCCTTTAAATCAGGTTAGCTTCCTGGTAAATCTCTGTTGTACCTTTTCCAAAGCCTCCACATTCTTCCTGTGACCAGAAATGCACACAATACTCCAAGTGTGGCTTAATCGAAAGGTTTTGTGTAGCTGTAACTTGTCTTTGGTCTTCATATTCAGTGTTCTGATTGATTAATGCTTTCCTTTGCTACTCATGCTTTGTCAAACAGAAGGTCTTGCAGTTTTCTTGACTGCACTTCTCATACACAGTAGAGCTGACAGCTAGTTCAAGAACATGAGAAAAGAGGAGGAGTAGACTGCCAGCTCCTCAAGCCTGCTGTGGTATTCAATATGTTCACGACTGATCTATGCTGGCCTCTTTGCTTTGCCAGTTCCCCATGAATGCATTTAATGATCCAGATTCCACCACCTTTGGGGCAGAGAAATCCAGAGGTTCACTCCTCTCTGAGAAATGGTTGCAAGTAGCTTAGTTTTAAATGACTATTCCATTGTTCATGACTCTCTGTCTAATGAAAACATCACAACAGCTACTCTGTCAAGCCTTCTTAGACACTTGTATATTTGAATAAGGTCAGCTCTCATTCTTCTAAACTCCATGGAATACAGACACAAACAGTCCAGCTTCTCATGATAGGACAGCTCTGTCACCCCAGAAATTAACCTGTGAAATCTTTCTAATGCTACTACATTCTTTTTCAGGTAAGGGATCCAAAATTGTGCACAGTATTCCAGATGTGGTCTTACCAACGCCCTATAAAAATGTAATAAAACTGCCCGGTCCTTAAACTCCAACTTCGTTGCAATGAAGTCTAAAGTGCAACTATTTTGTGATTTATACACCAGAACACTTAGATAGATCCTGCCGGGCATCACCTACTTGCAATTTCTCTCGGTTTAAGTTCCTTTTACCCAAGTACATGATCTCACACTTTCCTACATTAAACTTCATTTGGCTGGTTATAACCCACTGACTATATATCTCGTTTTGGAGAATCACATTGTCCTCATCACAACATGCCCTTCCACCTACCATTGGCAAACTTGGAAACCTTGCATTTCTCTCCCTTTTCTCATTAACATAAATAGTAAGCAACTTGCTGGGATACTCCATGGGTTATAGCTCTCCAGCCTCAAAAGGTCCCACTTATTCTAACTTTGTTTTCTATGTGAATTTTCAATCCATGCTGATACACTTCCTCTAATACTTGGGGCTCTTTGTTTACTCACCAGCCTCTTGGGTGACACCTTGGCAAATGCCTTTTAGAAACCTAAATGCATTACAGCTACAGGTTCCCCTGTATCAATCTTCCCTGTCACTAACTCAAAGGTTTTACAACATAGAAGCAGCTCGCACATGCCATCCTTTCTGCACATCTACTAACTCAACTTAATTAGATCTGTATTTTTCTAAGCCTGGCTATTTAAGTACCTACCTAAATTTCTCTTAAATGCTTGTGTCAGACTCCACCATCTCCTCTGGCAATGAGCTCCAGATATGAAACAAACTGTGCAAAAATAAACTTCCGCTCAAATCCTCTTTAAACTCCTTCCTCTCATTTTTTTGATATCCCTACTACAGTATGTACATGCCGTATGATTCTATGCCCCTCCAATTCTACCCACAGCCCTCCCACCACCTCGTCAACTCTGAGCATGATTTCCCACCTGTCGGGTGTGCAGTACAAATATTCCTACAGTGCTAATAGGTAGATTCGGCAATTGGAGGGTTATAATCTTCAGGTGGGATAAGAAGGGGAAAAAATGGCAGCATTCCAATCTTAACAAAAGACTCCATCAGTGCAATGATGAGGGAGGATATCCAAGAATTTTAAAATAAGACCACATGGTACTGCTTACAAAACAAGGGACAATCACTTTGCTGGGGGTATAATACAGGGTACACTCAGCAGAAGAGATACAAGGTAAACCACACAAACATGCAAGGATCTTAGCTACGTGGCAATTGTAAGAGATGTCAACTTCATAAACTTTTACTGAAATCATTGCAGTGTGAAAGTTTTAGACAGGGTGGAGTTTCTTTTAAATGTGACCCTCAAAGAATTTACCTTTCATAAATTGACATTGACTACATTTGATTATATTCAACCTTTCCAGGTGATTGGTTACTTCTTCTTTGGTTATTGACTCTAGCACGTTGCCAACAATAAACTTGAGCTAACTGGGCCCTGGTTCCCTGTCTTTTTGAACTGGCTGTTTTCAGTCTTCTGGTACCCTCCCTAAATTTCAACACTGGGTCTGCTATCTCTCCTGTAGATGGGCTTGGTTTTGATTGTGGTTCATCAATTTGATTATGGGCAACAAATTGATTGTAGACTTCAGGAAGCAGAAATCAGAAGAACACAGAGCAGTTCTGAAAGGGGTCAGCAATGGAAACTATGAGCCGCTTCAAGTTCCTGGGTGGTTAACATTTCTGAAGATCTGTCCTGAGCCCAACACACTGATGCAATTACAAAGAAGCCATACCAGTGACTATATTCCATTCAGAGTTTGAGGAGATTTGGTATATCACCAAAGACTCTAACAAACTTCTACAGATGTGCTGCATTCTGACTGGTTGTATCACTATCTGGTATGGAGCCACCAAACGTACAGGATTGGAGAAAGCTGAAGACGGCTATAAGCTCAGCCAGCTCCATAATCGGTACTCGCCTCCCCACCACAGGACATCTTCAAAAGGCAATACCTTAAGAAGGTAGCATCCATTATTAAGGACACTCACCATCCAGGAATGTCCTCTTCTCCTTATTGTCATCAATGAGGTACAGCATCCTGAAGTATGTTTGAGGAACAGCTTCTTCCCTTCTGCCATTGTATTTCTAAACACTCCATGAACCCAAGAACATTACATCACTTTTTGCTTATGTTTGCATTTTTTATATATTCCTATTGTAATTTATAGTAATTTTTATGTCTTGCGCTCTACTGCTGTTGTATCAAATTTCACAACATACATCAGTGATAATAAAACTGGTTCCGACTAAACAGGTTCAGGCAACTGGCCAGCAAATTCACATTTGCCTTTAACCCCAACTTACCTGCTCAGGTGAAATCCACAATGCTCATCCTGTGAACTCAGGTGAGGGTCTTACAGTATCCCCTTCTCCTGGACCCAGGTGACAGCCGCATCTCCAGCTCACAAGAGTGACCCACTTCTGGTTTAAAGATGCAGAGGAAATCCCCTGCCCCAGAACAATGGGCTCAGGTGAGAAGCGAACGTGCTTGATCCAGCCATGGGATGGGGTGCGGTGGTAGTAATTGGACAAGGAAGGCTGGGAATACAAACCCCTACTCTCTACGTCCCCAGCGCAAGCCGAACATACGATACACATTTCACCGTGCCTCGGCATGACAATGCACACAGCTTCTGCAGCCCAGCCTGCACAAAAACAAACTTTCTCTTGAAAGTTACTCACCGTCAACTCTACAATGGGTGCAAGGGGGAAGAAGTTTATTTGAACAAGCTCCCTGTCTGGATTTCTACCCCTTACATTCCAGCCAAGCGTAGGTTGGTAGAGGAAAGAAAATTGCAATCGTACATGAACTGTGTTGACAGACATTTAAACACCCTATTTATCAAAAAAAAACCCTCTCCCAGGTCATCATTAAGACTTCAGTGGGGAGCTGGAACTTGGGCACATTCTGTCAGGAAAAGGCACCTGGAATAGTTCAATGACATATTTATTTCAAAAGTGAATTGTTCCCGGTATCATGTCAACCGGCTCCGTCACTAACTCACCTTAGAGGCAGAAGAAACCAGATTCAAGCCCCCAACCCAGAGACAAGAGCTGAGATGCAAGTCCGGAGCCCAGCCTGGCGGTGAAGGACTATCTGTGTGGATGTGTGGGAGGGAGAAAAGAGGCTCGTTTTCTGTTGCTGTTTTAATGCCTGTTGTTTCGTGTTTTTCTGCTGAACATCCTGGGTATGCTTTTTTGCGCCGGGATACGTGGCGACACATACGGACTTCGCGCAGCAAATCCTTCCGTTGTGCTGGTTGTTAAAGCAAAGGACTATGTGTCGATGTATATGAGATTAATAAGTGCATCTGAATCTGAAGAACAGGGCTGAGGGAAGGCTGCACAGTCAAAGATGCAACCTTGCAATGTGCTATTACAAGTTAGACTAAAGGGTTCTCTGGCACAGTTTAGAAATATTCTATTTATTGTTGAATGCTTGTCATAAAATTATATTTGTTCATTAGAAGGATCTTACTTTTCACGGGTTGGCTTTCTCAGGTTCCACATTACACTGTTTTCAAGAGTGCTTGATTGGCTGCTTAAGATGTGGAAGGAGCTATGCAAATACAGGAAATTTTGTTCATGGCTTTCAATCGGAATGACATTTAGAAAAAATATATACTTGAAATTAGAGGGACGATCAGGTTACTAATGCTGGAAACAGCGGCACATCTGCCTCCCCTTCATTCGGTGGGCTTTTAGCTGCAGACTTCGAAGCTGCGTCGGAAACGATCGAAAAGTCAGTTCCGTCCAAAGCCTGCCACTACTAGCCCCGCCGTGCCTCTCCCTAACCGGGACCGCTTTCGTCCGAACCTGATAATGGGACCGAGACTAATGAACCAGCCAGCCATCCAGTCCGCCCTACACTGCGGACGGGACAGCGATACAGCGTTAGATCCAAGCACAATTAAACTTGACTATCTCGGAAACTCCCGTAACTTGCAAAGACAATAAGAACTTTGTATTCATTTCCAATTCTGGTCTAAGCTGCAGCCATTTCTACCTCGACAGGTCACTTGGGAAAATCTCTGGCTGAAAGTTCCTTCCTGACCGAAAGGATTTGATGAGGAGATCGTGATCTGTCCTGATGTTTACACGGAGCAAAATTGCCCGCGGTGTTAAAAGCATTTGGCTTGGGGCATTTTTTTCTTGAATTATGCGGGAAAATCTCGATTAGTTTTCGAATTCTGTCATCTCAAGGGGTAGTTGTTAGGGATAAAATGCACCTACTCAATTATAACGTTGTTTTTCCTTTCAAAATCGCCCCATAACAATAAAAAACAGTCACTATAACTGCTGGAAACGCAGTGTTACAGCATTGCATTTAAACAGCCGGACTTACAAACATTGTTTTTTTTAAAGAATTGTTTCCAAATAATGTAGCCTTTAGGGAAGTTTGCATTTATGGAGAGAAAGTATACAGCAAGAGTGGAAGGGGTGATACAAAAAAAACTCAGATACTTCCGTCGGTTTGGTCAAATTAACAGATCTTAAAAGGCTGTTATCTAGACGCTCTCTTACCAGCTACTAAACAGATAGGCAGAAGCAGTCTGAAGATCAGGCCACACACCACTTCCGATGCCATTGTGAGTAAGACGGTTCTCTTCTCAACCCTACCGCGGGGAGGAGGTCAAATACTCATCGGTTGCCCGCAGTTTATCATTCGCAACTTGCGAAAGAAAATAAGAAAAATTCCATCAAATTCGGGCCGGATTTCAAAGCAACCTTCTCATGGTATCCTTGGAAAGTTGTCTCGGCGTTAGCCTTCCAATCCCGGCAAATCTCAACAGATGGCTCGCATCGCCCGCACATCCAAGTACCTGGTCAACGGATGGAGCCTAAGGATCGTTACAGATAGTGTCCCGGGTGCCTCGACATTGTAAAGAACTTGCCGGCCTTTACTGAGAGGTGGGTCGGTACAACTGGACCAGTAACGAGTGCCTTTCTGGAAAAGCGGGACTTCACAGTGTTCCGCTGTTAGATCCCTTATCCAGGATGACTCATCAGGGTAAGACAGCAACACGTTTCACTGATGGTACCCCAGCCGATTACTGTCTGCGAGTATTCACTATCGGGCTGGCTCCCGCTGATCAATTTATTGGTTACCTTGATTTCACAAAAATAAGAGAGAAACTGCCTTTTCGTTTAGGAGCACGCCTATCTGTTCCCGAAGTTAGTGCTGCGATAGTTTTAATTCCCGCTGATCGTGGGTTGAAATTGCAGCCCGGTCTCACTGATGCCCCGTGCGAGTCTAAGTCCCCAGCCGCTGGCTGCTGCTCTGCAAGCTACAGTAGCCTATCCACCTTCAATGAAACTAAAGGCGAAACACCGCCCCACTTGCCCTGATTGACTTTCAGTCCGACCATTCACAAATCGAGGAAGCGACATGCATATGTGGAAAAAGAACACACCCAATTTGCAGCCCGGCGAGTTGGAGGGGACTTGTGTCTTTGAGCCAGTTTTGAAACACTCTGCGTTGTGCGTTCTCGAATTATCAGGAGGCCCTGTAATCTTCCAAATTAAACACTCAAAGCGATAGCAGATAGTACTAACAATTTATAAAACTATGATTTTAAAGTCCCAAGTCTATAAATTAGAAGTTCGTTGCTGAAGATCGTGTGTTTTACCATCTATTTATAAATCAATTCGCAAACTAGCAGGTGTAAAATGAAAGAAAAAAACATTTTAAAATAGAAAATATTTTTTAAAGTAAAAGCGCTAAAATGACGTTGTAATGACAGTACTTATGTACACGTTTCATCATATTTTTCGCGAAGTGTGCTCCGCAATGAACGAAAGATGGCCCGTGAAATAGAGCTAATTTTCCCCGTCTTTATTTCGCACCCAGATTTACGCTCGACAATTCCCCAAGGGGTGTTCTTCCAGTTTCAGGAGTCTAAGAGCATCGAAACGGGAAACGGAAAGGGTCGCTGCTTTTCTTCACAGGAATTTAACTTTTTATACTCAGGATGTTTGAATAATTGAGAGCGTTTTCCTGGGGAAAAAAATGGTAGAGGATCTTTCAAAATTGTCAACAGGAAAGTGATTAACTTAAAACACGTAAGGATTTTGCTCTGCACATACATTCTCCATTGAACGAAACAATTCAATATGCAATGAACCAACATATTTTAAACTTTCCTCTTAACTTTTGAAGAAAACATGATTGTGTGAGGGTGAGCATTTCTGCTATAGTGAAAATCAGAAATTAATCCGACCCATTGACCTGCAATGTATCCTAGCTATTGAAGATGGTATTTTTTTAAGATGATCAAGCTATTGAGAATTTGTTCATAACAGCTTTGGTAATTGACATTATTATATAGAGGCAAAAAAGAAGTTTCCAGATGCCGAAAACTGAAATATAAAACTAGAGCGCGGGAAGATCTCAAGAGGTTCAGTACTAAAGCAGGTTCTCCACCCGGAACGTCGGAACCCGGAACCTTCCTCAAAATTTGCTTGACCTAACGAGTTCTTCCAGCGTTGATTTTGTTTTTTAAAAAAAAACTGTATAGTGTTACTGTAATAAGATGTTCAGTTGTTTTCTTTACACACTAAGGATTTAATTATTTATTACATTTACGTTGAAGCACATTAGCCTTAAATAGTTGTAGATCTAATGTGCACGGAGCCAAACACGGTGACTAATTAACTTGTCAGCCAAATAACAACATGCCACCTATTTATTGTAATTTTGTAATGTGATGGGAAAAAAAACTAGGTTAGTTAGCAAGCAGTTAATTGGGTGTATTTCCCAGCTGGTTATAAATAGGATTCCTAATTAGCCTGAATGGTAGATAAATGATAGTTAAATACTTAAACAATTATCAATGCATGAATTGATTCACCTGGTGAAAGATATAAATGTTTTTTAGGAACACCACTTTGCTAATGAGCAATTAGTGATTTATTTGATAGTTATCTAAATAAGATTGGTCTCAGTTAAGCATTTAGACAGCTACTGTGAAGGATAGGATGTATCATGACAAATTTCCTAGTGAGAAAGATCTGCTGTCTCATGGAATATTTGGTGACCTTCAGAAAACCCGTGGGTTCAGTTAGCTAATAACCAGGAGAAAGCTGGCTTCCAAGGTTGATGCTAGACTTCACCTAATCTGAGACAAATTATAGGGACAGCATCTTGTTTATCAGCTGGGTAATCTATAATCCAATGCATTGAACTATCTAATTTCAGACTGTTTCCCCTCTCCACTTTTTCTTCCCTGATCTTCCTAGTTCCAACTGTCTGTCAACACAGTTCATGTATGACTGCAATCTCCTTTCCAACTGTCCCCTTATTTCTTTGCTCTTCTATGCTGCAATTTCTTCTCCTAGCAGATTCCGTTACCTACAGCCTTTTGTCACCTCCCAGACTCTGTTGCTGTTTCTATTCTCCTCTGCTCCATCTGTTTATCATCCTTTTCCCACAAGATTTACCTATTGTTTGCTAGCTCTTGACATACCCCATCTCCTTGCCCCCTTATAAAGGCTTTCTCTCCTCTATCATTCATTCCAGATCGTGACCTAAAATGTTAATGGGCCATTTCTCTTCACAGATGTGATCTCACCTGCTGATTTCCTCCAGCATTGTTGCTGTGTCAGGCTCCAGCATCTGCAGTCTACCGTGTCTCTGTTTGGCCATTGAGTTCTTGTACATTTACAATACCTTGAACACATGAGATTGATATTTCTATGCAGCACTGAAGAAGAGCTGCAATGGTTAGCTGTTCTATCTTTTGTCTGAGTTCTTAAACCAAGTCTCCCCCCCCCCCCCCCGCCCCCAGGCAATTGTAAAAGTTCCAATGACAGCTTTTCTACAGAACTGCTGAGTTCTACCAGCTGCCTTGGCCACTAATGTTTCCTAACCAAAATGACTGAACTGTTGATTGGGTCCTTTGCCTCAGTGCTGTGCCAGGCTGCCCACTGAATTTACAAGTGTACAAAATGACTTCACTCTGTAATGTGCTTAATTGCCTGTACATGCTTCTGAAGATTTGAAAGGGCCAAAAGGTCACCAATAAAATGGTGCAGTGATGCTGCACTTAGCGCTGCAACTCACAGCTCCAGTCGCCCAGGTTCAATCCCCATGTGCTCTCTGTGCACAGATAGCACATTCTCGCTGTGACAAATTGTGTTTTGCTGGTTTTCTCCCATATACCAGTGGCATACTGATGGGTTAGCTGGTTACCATAAATTAGTATAGGGCAGTGGCAAAAGAATCAAAGGAGAGTTGGCAGGAGAGTCTAAATTTCAGGAATGGGAGATTACTCTGCAGGAAGCCAGCATGAACACAAAGAGCTTTATTTGTCACCTGTACATCAAAACATGCACTGAAATGCATCATTTGCAGCAAATCAAATCAGTGAGGAGTGCCATGTTTCCAGGGCCAACATAGCATGCCCACAACTCACTAACTCTAAGCATACATCTTTGGAATGAGGGAAGAAACTGGAGCACCCAGAGGAAACACATGTGATCATGGGGAGAATGTACAAAGGCCTTACAGACACCAGTAGGAACTTCGAACTTACAACTGAAGCTGTAAGATCATAATTTTAAACTCCTACTTTGTAATTCTCATCAATTATCTTCACATCTTTTAGTTTCATTTATTCTTTTCTAAATACCTTTAGTCTTATTTTAATTTTCAAAGTCTCTCTGCAGGCTCTCTGTTTCCTCAACACTATCTGCTCCTCCACCTATCTTTGTCTCATCGGCAAATTTAGCCACAAATCCATTCATCCCATAGACCAAATCATGGACATACATCGTAAAAAGCAACGGTCCCAACACCAACCCCTGTGGAACTGCACTGGTAACTGGCAGCCAGCCAGAATAGGCTCCCTTTATTCCCACTCTCTGTTTTCTGCCAATCAGCCAATGCTCCACCCATACTAGTAACTCCCCTGTAATTCCATGGGCTCTTATCTTGCTAAGCAGCCTCATGTGCGACACCTTGTCAAAGACCTTCTGAAAATCCAAGTACACCATATCTACACTATCTTTTTTGACTATCCTGCTTGTAGTTTCCTCAAAAAATTGCAGTAGGTTTGGCAGGCAGGACTTTCCTTTCAGGAAACCATGCTGGCTTTGGCCTATCTTGTCATGTGCCTCCAGGTATTCTGTAACCTCAACCCTTACAATTGATTCCAACAACTTTCCAACCACTGATGTCAGGCTAACAGGTCTATAATTTCTTTTCTGCTGCCTCCCACCCTTCTTAAATAGTGTAGAAACATTTGCAGTTTTCCAGTTATCCGGTACAATCCCAGAATCTATCAATTCTTGAAAGATCGTTGTTAATGCCTCCGCAATCTCTCCAGCTACTTCCTTCAGAACCTGAGGGTGCATTCCATCAGGTCCAGGAGAATTATCCACCCTCAGACCATTAAACTTCCTGAGCACCTTCTCAGTTGTAATTTTCACTGCACAAACTTCACTTCTCTGACACTCTTGAATGTCCTGTATACTGCAGACATCTTCCACTGTGAAGACTGATGCAAAATACGCATTCAGCTCCTCTGCCGTCTCTGCGTCTCTCATTACAATATCTCCAGTGTCATTTCCTATTGGTTCTATATCTACCCTTGACTTGAAGAGCAAAAGGATAAGATGTGAGAGAATAGGACCAATCAAGTGTACAGTGGAAAAGTGCATATGGAACTGGAGGAGATAGCAGAGGTACCTAATGAGTACTTCACTTCAGTATTCACTACGGAAAAGGATTTTGGTGACTGTAGAGATGACTTACAGTGGATTGAAAAGCTTTAGCATGTAGATATTAAGAAAGAGGATGTGCTGGAGCTTTTGGAAAGCATCAAGTTGGATAAGTCACCGGGACCGGATGAGATGTACCCCAGGTTAATGTGGGAGGTGAGGGAGGAAATTGCTGAGCCTCTGGCAATGATCTTTGCATCATCAATGGGGATGGGAGAGGTTCTGGAGGATTGGAGGGTTGCGGATGTTGTTCCTTATTCAAGAAAGGGAGTAGAGATAGCCCAGGAAAATATAGACCAGTGAGTCTTACTTCAGTGGTTGGTAAGTTGATGGAGAAGATCCCGAGAGGCAGGATTTATAAATATTTGGAGAGGTATAATATGATTAGGAATAGTCAGCGTGGCTTTGTGAAAGGCTGGTTGTGCCTTATGGGCCTGATTGAATTTTTTGAGGATGTGACTAAACACATTGATGAAGGTAGAGCAGTAGATGTAGTGTATATGGACTTCAGCAAGGCATTTGACAAGATACCCCATGCAAGGCTTATTGAGAAAGTAAGGAGGCATGGAATCCAAGGGGACATTGCTTTGTGGATCCAGAACTGGCTTGCCCACAGAAGTGGTTGTAGATAAGTCATATTCTGCAGGGAGTTCGGTCACCAGTGAAGTGCCTCGGGGATCTGTTCTGGGACCCTTACTCTTCGTGATTTTTATAAATGACCTGGATGAGGAAGTGGAGGGATGGGTTAGTAAATTTGCTGATGACACAAAGGTTGGGGTGTTGTGGCTAGTGTGGAGGGCTGTCAGAGGTTGCAGCGGGACATTGATAGGATGCAAAACTGGGCTGAGAAGTGACAGATGGAGTTCAACCCAGGTAAGTGTGAAGTGGTTCATTTTGGTGGGTCAAATATGATGGCAGAATATAGTATCAATGGTAAGACTCTTGGCAGTGTGGAGGATCAGAGGGATCTTGTGGTTTGAGTCCATAGGACACTCAAAGCTGCTACGTAGGTTGATTCTGTAGTGAAGAAGGCATACAGTGCATTGGCCTTCATCAATCATGGGATTGAGTTTAAGAGCCGAGAGGTAATGTTACAGCTATATAGGACGCTGTTCAGACCCCATTTGGAGTACTGCGCTCACTCCTGGCCGTCTCACTACAGGAAGGATGTAAAAAAACTATAGAAAGGGTGCAGAGGAGATTTACAAGGATGTTGCCTGGATTGAAGAGCATGCCTTATGAGAATAGGTTGGGTGAACTTGGTCTTTTTCCTTGCAGTGATGGAGGATGAGAGGTGACCTGATAGATGTGTATAAGATGATGAGAGGCATTGATCGTGTGCTTCGTCAGAGGCTTTTTTCCAGGGCTGAAATGGCTATCACAAAAGGGCACATTTTTAAGGTGCTTGGAAGAAGGTACAGAGGAGATGTCAGAGGTAAGTTTTTTATGCAGAGAGTGCTGAGTGTGTGGAATGGGCTGCTGGCAACAGCGGTGGAGGTGGATACGATAGGGTCTTTTAAGAGACTCCTGGACAGGTACATGGAGCCCAGAAAAATAGATAATATGGGTAACCCTAGGTAATTTCTAAGGTCAGGACAAGTTTGGCATAGCTTTGTGGGCCAAAGGGCCTGTATTGTGCTATAGGTTTTCTATGTTTCTTCTATGTTTCTCTTTTGCCCTTTAATTACTTAAAAAAGCTTTTAGTATCTTCTTTGAAATTAGTTGCCAGCTTCCTTTCATAATTCATCTTTTCCTTCCTCATGACCTTCTTAGTTTCCTTCTGCAAGTTTTTAAAAGCTTCTCAATCCTCTATCTTCCCATTAGCTTTGGCTTCCTTGTATGTCCTCTCTTTTGCTTTTACTTTGGCTCTGACTTCACTTGTCAGCCACGGTAGTGTCCTTCTTCCATTTGAAAATTTCTTCTTATTTGGAATATACCTGTCTTGCACTTTCCTCATTTTTTGCCCATTGCTGCTCTGCTTTCCTTCCTGCTAGTATCCCCTTTCCAGTCAACCTTGGCCAGTTCTCTCTCATGCCATTGTAATTTCCTTTATTCCTCTGAAATACTGACACATTGGAATTTAGTTCCTCCCCAAATTTCAAAGTGAACTCAATTATATTGTGATCACTATTCCCTAAGTGTTCCTTAACCTTAAGCTCTTTTATTACCTCCAAATCATTGCACAACACCCAATCCAGCACAGTCAATCCCCTAGTGGGTTTAACAACTTCCCTAATATAAACTGGGACCTTCTAAGTGCAAGTGAATTAGATCAGGCAGAATATGTTGGGTGCATCAAGGAGGGTTTCTTAAATCAATATGTAGGTAGTCCAACAGAGGAGATGGTGGATCTGGTGTGGGCAATGAGCCTGGCCAGGTGGCCAACCTTTCAGTGAATGAGCAGTTAGGGTACAGTGACCCCAATTCTTTAAGTTTTAAGGTAGCTGTAGATAAGGATGAGTACAGATATCGTTGGGAGAGTATTAAACTGGAGCTGAACAAATTACAAGAGCATTAGGCAAGTAGAGAGAGTTAATTGGGAATAGTTATTTTTGGGTATATCTACAAGTGACATGTGGAGGGTGTTTCAAGAGCAAATGCACAGAGTACAGTTCATATATGTTCCAGTCAGAAGGGAGGGTAAAGATGGCAAGGTAAGAGAACCTTGGACGTTGAGGGAGATGATGGATTTGGTCAAGAAGAAAAAGAGCAAGCATATAAAGTATAAGAAGCTAGAATGAAACAAAGCCCTTGATGATTATAAGAAGCTAAAAAAGAACTCAAGAAAAGATTTGGGAAAGCCAAGAGGAGCTATTAAAAGTCCTTAGTAAGTAATATTACTGAGTAAGAAAATACTTCGTAAGAAAATCCCAAGGCGTTCTATACAGTACATATATGAGAAGCAGGAGGATAAAGAGGGAGAGGATGGGATGAGGAAGAGAGGAACATTTGCTTGGATGTGAAAATGTGGGTGAGGTCCTTAATGAGTACTTTACCTCAGAGAAGGACACGGAGGATAGGGAGATCAGTACTGAGGGTATGGATATGCTAGGGCATTTTGAAATAAAGGGGTAGGTAGTGTTGGATCTCTTAAAGAGCAGTAAGGTGGATAGGTCCCCAGAACCTGATGGATGTACCCCAGGTAGGTTATTGAGAGAGGCAAGTGAAGAGATTGCTGAGACCTTGACCAATATCCTTGTGTCCACCAGTCCTGGAAGACTGGTGAGTGGCTAATGTTTTTTTTTCCATTTTGTAGAAGGGAACCAGGAATGATCCTAGAACCTATGGACGAGTGGGTCTCACATCAATGGTAAAGAAGAGAATTCTTAGGGATATGATTTATGAGCATTTGGAAAATCATGGAGTAATTTGGGAGAGGCATTATGCCTTTGTGTAGGGCAAATTGTGTGTTACTAACTTGATTGAGTTTTTTGTTGAGGTGATGAGGGTGGTTGATGAAAGTAGAGCTGTAGATGGTGCCAACATAGATTTTAGTAAGGCACTTGACAGGGTCCCCCATGGCGGGCTCACCCAGAAGATTAAGGTGCATAGGATCAGTGGTGAATTGGCCACTTAGATTCAGAATTGGCTTGCTCATAGGAGACAAAGGGTGGTGGTGAAAATGACTTATTCTAACTGGAGATCTGTGATTAATGGTTTTCAGGCAGGGATCTGTACTAGGACCCCTGCTGTTTGTGATGTATATAAATGACCAAGATGAAAATGTAGATGGGTGGGTTAGTAAGTTTGCAGAATATATGAAGATTGGTCATGTTATGGATAGCATAGAAGACTGACAAAGAATACAACAGAATATAGATCAGTTGCAGATATGAGCAGAGAAATGGCAGACAGAGTTTAACCCAGCTGTATGTGAAGTGTTGCAGCTTAGCAGGTCAAATGTGAGGAGACAGTACTGATGAACAGAGGGATCTTGAGGTCAAAGTTCATAGCTCCCTGAAATTGGCTACACAGGTTGAGAGGGTGGTTAAGAAGGTAAATGGCATGCTTGTCTTTATTACTAGAGGCATTGAGTTCAAAAGTCAGGAAGTTATATTGAAGTTTTATAAAACTCTACTTAGGTCGCATCTGGAGTATCACCATGCAGTTTTGGTCACCCCAGTATAGGAAGGATGTCGAGGCTTTGGATGGTGCAGAAGAGGTTTACCAGGACTATAACTACACTATAGTCTGTACTATAACAACAGGTTGGACAAACTTGGGTTGCTTCCCCTGGAGCAATGGAAGCTAAGGGAAGATCTGATGGAGGTTCATGAGAGGCACAGATAGAGAAGACTATATTTTTTTCCCAGGGTTGAAATATCTAATACCAGAGAGCATGCACTTAAGGTAAGAGGGGTAATTTTAAAGCAGATTTGAGGGAGTTTTTTTTTTACACAGACAGTAGTGGATGCCTGTTTTGTGCTGCCAGGTACATTAGGAACTTTTCAGAGACATTTAGATAGGCACATGAATATATGGAATATGGAGGGATGTGGATATTGTGTAGGTGGAAGAGAATTGTTTAGTTAGCCGTTTGATTACAAATGTAATTGGTTCGATACAACATGTTGATGAAGGCCCTGCTGCTGTGCTGTACTGCTGTATGTTCTATGAAATTACCAAATGAAGTAGCAATTGCTGTTACATATTCAACACCACATCTGTCAGTCTTTTTTCTACTGTTAACATTTCCCATATTCTCTGGAATTTCATTGACATTGGAAAGGTTTTGGTGAAGGTCCAAGCAGGGAGTGGCACAGTAGCATAGTGGCTCATGTAACGCCTAACTGTGCCAGCGGTCGGGATTCAATTCTGCCACGGTTTGTAGGGAATTTGTAGGTTCTCCTTGTGACCAAGTGAGTTTCCTCATGGTGCTCCAAGTACCTCCCGCTTTCCAAAGATATACCGATTAGAAAGGGTTAGCAAGCTGTGGGCATGCTATTTAGGTGGCGGAAGCAGGACAACACCCGCACACTACACCCAGTAAATGTACATGTGACAAATAGAGCTAATCTTTAAAAGTAAACTACAGCCTAGAGATTTTCTAATTTTTGTAGGATCCTCAAATCTTGTCAAGTAGTTCTGCTAACAAGAGCCCTTTCAATTTATTCCACCAGTCAACACTGGGTGGTTACTCTTGTAATATTGCATTTTTTTTCATTTAGTGCTAAGATTAATCAGCTCCATCATGGGTACCAGCCTCCGTAGTATCCAAGACATCTTCAAGGAGCAGTGCCTTGGGAAGGTGGTGTCCAACATTAAGGATGCTCACCACCCAGAATGCCCTCTTCTCATTCTGACCATCAGGAAGAAGGTACAGAAGCATGAAGGCACATATTCAGCAACTGAGGAACAGCTTCTTCCCCTCTCCCATCCAATTTGTAAATGGACATTGAACCCATGAACACTACCTCACTACTTGTTTTAACTTAATTATTAAATAGACTTTCGGTATATATACACTGTAATTCTGTTTCTTCTCTATTTATTTATCATGTATTTCATTGTACTGCTGCTGTAAAGTTAACAAATTTCACAACATATGGTGGTGATATTAAACTGATTCTGATTCTGGTATAAGGAGCCTACAGTTACCGGATTTGAACATTCTCTTTCCTTTTAAACATTGTGAGTATACCAGTATAATTACCTGGTATAATAAGTTGAACTCTTGACCTCGCAATCTACCTCATAATGATCTTGCACTTTCTCTGTGGCTTTTATACTTTATTCTACAATTTTCAATTATTCTATCTTGTTCTGCCTGTGTAATGATATGAACTGTATGAAAAGTATGCAATAGAAGTTTTTCATTGTGTCTTGATACATGTGACAATAATAAACCAATTTCAATTCCAATCCTAAGTCCATAGATCCCCATTGGTCAATGGTTCTTCAGCACAGATCTCCAGATAGGCCTCAGGATGGATGCTATTTGGCTCATGGAAATTTGATCCTTTAAATCAATACCTCGATATTCCTGATAATAAAGCTATTTATATAGTAATTATTAAAGTACATTGTAGAGATTTAAAAGAGGTTAAAAAAGGATTGCACTTTGTATAGAGCCTTGCACAACCACAGGACTTCTAAAGAGCTTTACGGTTAATGAATGCATCATGAAATTTAGTCACTGTTGTAATGGAGGAAACATCGCAGTCAATTTTCAGGAAACTCCTACGTAAAGCAATGTGATAAGGATCACAGAATCTGTTTCTGTCAGTTGTAGTTAAGGAGTAACTCCAGATGCTGACGACTGAGGTTTAAATAGAAATGTTGGGAATACAGAGCTGGTAAAATAGTGCTGATAATGTAATATTAACCAGAATGTTGCAACGTATCCTTTCACCATGCATTTCTGATAACTTAAGTTTTATTTAGTTCCTCCAAATTCTAACATGCAGCTAATGATGATACATAGGAATTAAGGTATGTGTAAAATTGATTGGAAAATTCGTGCACTGGCTTGGATATTAACCCCTTCACCCAGTCGAAATACTATGTAAAAAGGGTTGAAGTCTTAAAAACTCCACTTCATTCCCATGTTTCTACTAAAGTTTGAAAAGGGACTTCATCCGTTCTCAAACCCAACCTCCCCACTTCCCCAAATCTACCTGCAAGTGTTTTTGTGGCAAATCCCTACTCTTGCAGTGAATTTGCCCAGTATTTGGGTGAGACTCAAGACATCTTTAATTAAGTGATATCAAGTTGGTGGCTCATCTCCCCAGGGCCTCTGAGTGGATGACTTTTCTCTTCTCCACCCACTTTCTCAGCTGAGAATTTGGCATTAGGTATAGGGATCACATCAAAAAGCATAATAATTTCATCACTTAGCTCATATTTTTAACTTTGCTGAAACAATGATATTGACCTTACTTTTAGACTTCAGAGTAAGTTATTACCAAAATAATGTTACAACCATCAAACTGGTTAATCCACTTACTACTTTTAACTGTTGGAACATTAGACAGTTAACTACAGGCAATGCCATTTTTGATGAAGACATGAATAGCTTTTTATTCAAAGATGAATGTACCTTTCATTCCAAAACACTTTTAAGTACAGTACTCCACATTGGGATTTCTTCCCTCCCTGTGGATGTACACCAACCTAATTTTCTTTTGTACTCATTCAAGGGATGTGGACTTCTCCGGCTGAACCAGCATTTGATTATTAATCCCCCGGTGCCCTTTAACCTGGTGTTAAGCTGCCTTCTTGAACCCTACCCATAAAGCCTAATGTTTTGAAAAAGTACATCAGCCAGTGGTTGCAGTAAAGCAATCCTTTATATTACCCATCTGGTTATTTTTGGCTTTTGGTCTTTACTCACAAAATGTATGTATGGGGTACATGGGGTGTCCAGGGAGGGGTAGCACCTCTGGTGAAGGGGCTTGTCATGTCCTTTCCAGGGCAGCTCACACACTTTACTTCCCCAACAGACACTAAGCTCTCACCCATGGCTCCGAGTAGCTGTTTGCATGCAACAGCAGCTGTCCACCACTTCGACAGGCGGGCTAAACTGGAGTGAGGGTAGCAGGCAGCCGCATACCCCGGTGAGATAGGGACGTGCCTGCACTAGCATGTGAAGTCGGCTCAGGTGGACTGGCAGGCGATACCTACCATGAAATCCAACAGCCAGGATGGTGGTACTGCACACTCCATGGAGAGCGAAGGGCATGATAAGGCACAGAAGACGTCATGGTCATCCACTGCAACCAAGGAAGACCCCAGCTTGTGATGACTGCTCGTACTACTGGACCTGGACTTCTAAGATCAAGAAGAGTGAAACTGCCCAAGTGCAACAACTTTTCCACTTTAAAAGCTCTTCTGTACAGGTTTCCTGTCATCCTGATGGACAACCACCACAAGGTGTAAGATCATGAAGTGATTTAAATCAAAATCAATTCTATTTGTACTTCTACTGAGGTCTTCACCTTTACAATATATAAGAGTTGTATGTCTCAAATTAGATTAGATTATGAGAACACTCAGTCCTCTTTTATTATCAATTAGAAATGCATACATGCAGTAAGAAATGATACAATGTTTCTCCGGGGTGATATCACAGAGAACAGAACGAACCAAAGACTAACACTAACAGAACCACATAATTATAACATATAGTTACAGCAGTGCAAAGCAATACCATAATTTGATGAAGAACAAACCATGGGCACGGTAAATAAAGTCTCAAATGTCCCCAAGTCGATCGACTCCTGAGTCCCCGGTAGCGGCGGCAAAAGGGAGAAACTCCCTGCCATAAACCTTCAGGCACCGTCAACTTGCCGATGCCTTGGAAGCAGCCAACCACAGCCGCCATCTGTCCAAAAACTTCAAGCTTCTGACCAGCCTCCTGAGCGCCATCCTCTGCCGAGTGCCTTCGACCTCGCCCCAGCCGCTGAAACAAGCAAACCCGAGGATTCGGGGCCTTCTGCTCCAGAGATTCCGGTTACCACACAGTAGCAGCGGCAGCGAAGCGTGCGTTTCAGAAGTTTCTCCAGATGTTCCTCCATACTCTCACATCTGTCTCCATCAAATCAGAATTGTGCACGGTCTCCCACTTGACAGATAACAGACATCACCACCGAAGTGGCCGCGCGCTGCCGTCACACCGCCATCTTCTCCAGTACTTTCAAATCTGTTACTTTCGAAAAGTTTGCAATTTCTCCTCAAGATGTACAACACAAAAAGAGGCCCTTTAGGCCTCTGAGTCTGCACTAATCACCATGTCCCTATTAATTCTAAACCTACGCAATTCATTTTATTCTCCCTCCACCCTCCCCATTCTTCTCAACCTCCTTTCTGATTCTACCACTCGTCTACACTAGGGGCAATCTATAGTGGCCATTGACTGATAAAGCAGCACCTACCTGGGATGTGGGAGGGAACTGGAGCACGTGGAGGAAACCTACGTGGTCACGAGGAGAATGCGCAAACTCCACACAGAGTCTGCACCAGAGGTAAGGATTGAACCTGGGATGCTGGAACTCTGAGTGTGCACCGCAGCGGGGTTGGCATTTTGGGCGTAATGCTTCCAATGATTTAATAAGAAAAATTTTTAAAAAACATGAAATGTAACATGTTGAAGATCTCTGACCGCAAGGAGACAGCTAGTAATTAAATTGCTAGATATCTCCTTGTGGTAAATTTCCACTTCATGGTTGGTAAGCTGGTGGAGAGGACTGTGTTCGTACTGTGGAATTCACATTGTAATTCTGTTGAAAGCAAACAGACACATAAATTCAGGGTAGGACTAAGTCACTCAGCCCCTCAAGCTTGCTCTACATTAGTACGATTATATCTGACAATGACCTTAACTCTACATTCCCACCCATTTGTGGTGACCTTTTTAACCCTTTCATTATCAAAATCCCATCTATCATCAAAGACTCAGCGCAGAAAATTCCATACACCCACCATCCTCAGATAGAATGTAGTTCACCACGTCTCTGCCTTAAGTAGGCAACCCCATACCTTTAAACAGTGACAAGAGTCACTGTCAAGTCAAGTCCCGTGTGGAGAGTCCTCTCCAGTCAAGTCCCGTCATTCCAGTAGATACAACCTCGTCCATCACACTTTACTCATTAAAAATGCATCCTTCCAGATATTATTCAGTTAAACCTTCCGAGCTGCTCCCAATGCATTTCCCCAATTATACTCTGATGCAGCCCTCTCTGGAATAATTTACATGTCTGGTCTCCCTGTGAGAGGAGGAGAATCACCAAACTGATTGAGGGATGGTGGATCTGTTGAATGGGGAAAGGTTAAGCAAATAAGGCCTAATGTTGCTGTCACAGCCTAATCCTACAGTTCTCTCTGTGAGCTTCATCCAAACAAAGTTGAATACAGTTATTCAGTGCATTTTAGGGAGAGGTTGGCATATATTTAAATAACTGAGAGATATGGGGTTAGTGCTGTAATGCTGAGGTTAAAGATCAGCCATTATTGTTGTGTTTTGTAACTCCCAAAACTAATTGAAAGAAAAAACTCAGGAGAGCTGGGGATAACTCGTGTTAAGTTTCATTTCTATTTTGGGGAGGCACGCATTTATAACATGGTGGTGCGGTGACTTATGCCATTCATACACTTTTACATATAACCCATGATAAATCATGTAAAGAACAAAGAATGCTAATCAAACAATATATTTACAAGATAACTCAAATACTATGGAAATCTTAAAGACACAGCAATGATCCTATTGAAACTACACAAAATATTAGAGGAACTTAGCAGCTCAGGTAGCATCTATGGAAATGAATAAACAGTTGACATTTCCAGCTGAGACCCTTCTTCAGGATTGGAAAGGAAGTGGGGAGACACCAGAATAAGAATTTGAGGGAGGAGAAGAATGATAGCTAGAAGGTGATAGATTGTGGTAGAAGTGGTTAAAACTAGTGTATGATGGGAATCTTGACCATCCTGGATCAGCTGGGCTTAAGACTGCTGATGCGTGTCGAGAATAACTTTGGATGATAAGCGCAGTACCAGGAACTCCAATAAATAAGATACTCGGCCCCTGGAACAAGGAGGGAGGATGCCTCTGGGGGTAAATTATGAGTCCTGATAACAGGAGGCAGGAAGAACCATCGCGCTGAGAGATAATTGACATCTCTTTTAAACGATTGATCATGTATTGATCATGTACTGACCCGTGGGATGCCAAACAAAGTTATGTGAAGCTGTTTGTCTTGCTGTATAAATATGAGCTCGGTACAACCTAAAAATCAGAGTTCTGTTGGTGTTGGAAACTGCTGCAGACTGTCCATGGTATCATGTTAATAAACTCTTAAAACAAAACTCAAAGTCACTCTGGTGTTCTTAGTTACTGTTTCCACAACACAGGTGAAGCAAGGTGGTCAAGAACGGTATAGGGCTGGAGTTGAAGGAATCTGTTAGGAGAGGAGAGTAGACCATAGGAGAAAGGGAAGGAGGAAGGGACTGATGGGGAAGTGATAGGCAGGTGAGAAGAGGTAAGAGGCCGGAGTGGGGATTAGAAAAAGGGCGGAGAGGGAGAGAATTTTCTTTTACTGGATAGAAAAATCAATATTTGATCTATCAGGTTGGAGGCTACCTAGACGGAATGTAAGGTGTTGCTCCTCCACCCTGAGGGTGGCCTCATCATGGCACAGGAGGAGGCCATGGACCAACATGTCTGAATGGGAATGGGATTGGGAATTAAAATGCTTGGCCACTGGGAAGTCCTGTTCTTGGAGAATGGAGTGACGTGTTCGACAAATCAGTCACCAAATTTACAATGAGTCTCTCACCAATGTAGAGGAGGCCACATCAGGAGCACCAGATACAACAGACAACCCCAGCAGATTCACAGGCGAAGTGTTGCCTCACCTGGAAGGACTGTTTAGGGCCTTCAATGGAGGTGAGGGAGGAGGTGCATGGGCAGGTGTAGCACTTAGGTCTCTTGCAGGGATAAGTGCCGTGAGGGAGATTAGTGGGAAGGGACAAATGGACAAGGGAATCTCAGGGGGTGCAATCCCTATGGAAAGTGGGGGTGAGGTAATGATGTGTTTAGTGGTAGGATCCTTTTGGAGATGGTGGAAGTTGTGGAGGATAATGTGTTGGAGGTGGAGGCTCATCGGGTGGTGGGTAAGGACAAGAGAACTCTATCCCCGTTAATGTGGTGGGAAAATGAGCAAGCGTGTATGCCTGGGAAATGGAAGAGATGAGGGTGAGGGCAGAATCAATGGCGGAGGAAGGAAGACCCTGTTTTTTGAAGAAGGAGGGCATTCTGGAAAGGAATTGGTGAGACCCATCAAAAACTGTGGGTGGCTTCGTTGAAAACCTCTGCTCCATCCACAAAAGCCCAACTTCAGAGTAGCCCAACATTTTAACTCCAATTCCAATTCCTGTTCTGATATGTCATTCCATGGCCTCATCTTGTGCCACAATGAAGCCACCCTCAGGATGGAGGAGCAACACCTTATATTCTGTCTGGGTAGCCTTCAATCTGATGGCATGAATGTTGACTTCTTCCGGTAAAAAAAAATTTCTCTCCACCTCCCCTCTTCTTCTATTCCCCACTATGGCCTCTTACCTGTTCTCTCCGGCTTATCATCTCCTCCCTGATGCCTCTCATCTTCCCCTTTCTCCTATGGTCTACTCTCATCTCCTATCAGATTCCTTCCTCTCCAGTCCTATACCTTTCTTACCCACCTGGCTTCACCTAACACCTTCTAGCTATTTTTCTTCCCTTCCCCCACCTTTTTATTCTGGCATCTTCCCCCTTCCTTTCCAGTCCTGAAGAAGGGTCTCGGCCCGAAACATCAGTTGTTTGTTCATTTTCATAGAAGCTGCCTGACCTACAGAGTTCCTCCACCATTTTGTGTATGTTGCTTTAGGTTTCAAGCATCTGCAGAATAATTTGTGTTAATGTTCTCACTGCATGGCAATACAATGGCAAAGGACCAAATGGACTGTTTCTGCTAAATCTTTAATTCTTATGGATGCTGATGGCACATAGCTGAACTTCTCCACCACCTATATTCCTCATCTCCTTCACATCCTCTGCGTCCTAGAACTTGGACAAGATTTGCTCTTCCCTAGTTAAGCATGGGAAAATCAGAAGCCACTGAGGTGACCTTTGTTCTCTATACGTACTGTACGTGGAAGATGGCACTGTGTGCATATTGAGCTACATAGAGTGAAATTTACTCCATGAAATTGACTCAGTGGAGCCACATTAGAAAAACAGAACCGGAGTCAGCTAAGTTACTACGTACTTTGTGTTAAATGCCTACAATAGTGAATGAGTTTCTAGCTCTCTGTATACATTCTCCCACCATAATTCTGAACATCTCACCTCGGAACATCATAACTTCCTTCTGAGCACTTAGCAGCTGTCTGGAATCAACACTGATCTTTCCTGTTTCAGGTAAACTTCCTCTCATTGTTTCCCATTATCATGCTCCTTTCCTTTTCTCCCTCTCATTTCAATAAAATGCTTCCCTAATGGCCAGTCCTCACGTAATCTGTATTAACCCATCTCCATGCAGTGCATCCCCTCTCTATCAGCTTGACCAAGCATACACTAGGTGACTGCTTTGCCAAATAACTACTCTTTGTCCGCAAAACCATTCTTGACTTCCTGGGGCATGCGGTTTCAGCTTCCCCTTCCCATTCAAACACCGTCCTGTTTGTCCTCGACCTCCTCCACGGCCAGGGTGAGGCCGAATGTAGACGAGCAGAGAGACTCCTCATATTCCATGTGGGTAGTCTACCACCGATGGCATGAACATTGAATTTTTCAATTCCAGGTAAACTGCAGCACTCTGTGTTTCTTTCTCTCCATTGATTGATGCAGGATTTCTTACCTTCAGTTCTTCCCAACCCTCCCCCATCCCCCACCCCCCACCAGTAGCACCACTGCTCCTTTCCTCT
This sequence comes from Mobula birostris, assembly GCF_030028105.1. NCBI lineage: Eukaryota > Metazoa > Chordata > Chondrichthyes > Myliobatiformes > Myliobatidae > Mobula > Mobula birostris. Next base: position 88,048,593 of record NC_092370.1, on the reverse strand, counting down.
CCCCCACTGTTTCCATCTGCCCATCATCCCTCCATAATTCAGTACAACATTGCCTTCTTTACTTATCAGATATCAGAATATGTCGCCCTTTGTTATCTGCACTTAAAGATTCAAAAGAGCATTTATTATCAGAGGATGTATAAAATGTACAACCTTGAGATTTGTCTTCTTTTACGCAGACACAAAGCAAGAAACCTGAAAGGACCCAATTAAAAAAAGAAAAATTGCATAAGAAAGACCAACATCCAATGCACAGAAAAACAGAAAAAACACAAATTATGCAAACAATAAGAAATTTATTGATCCTGACTGTGAAATTATTTCATTACAACAGCAACATTTAAAGACACAGCAAGCAATAATAATAACTAGTAATCAAGTACAGAATAATATACACAATAGAAGCAAGCAACAGCATTCTGGACCAAATTGAGCCCATAAACCCTGAATCCACAGAACAGCTGGAGTAGGCTGAAAGCCTCAGTTCATCAGATAGCGGGGCAAATCTCCGTGAAGCTCATACACATGAAGCACGTTACAATGGGAGCAGTTTCACAGCCTCAGCGCCATGGAGAGAGGAGTGAACACTGTGGGACAGTGAGCAAAATTGGCCTGATCCTCACCTCCAGTCATGACACCCTGCTTTTCCAATCTATCTGGGCCGGTATTTAAATTGTCCAACCACTGGGTAATGCCGTACACTAGGTCCTGGGCCCCACCACAGCGATATGATCCGGATCTAGACCTCGCCACCCAGCCTGAAGCCATTCCTGACATCTCCAAATTGGCTCAGCGCTAACAGCAATCTAACCTTGCACCCAGGTGAGGTAGACGGGCATCGAAACTCCTCTGCCTCAACTCCTCTCCAAGTTGCTCATTCCAACTCCATCTCTGACAGCAACACCATCTCCATCTCCAAAACCATCTGGAACATGTTAAGCTCTGACTTTGCAACCTACCAGCACAGCTCATCCCTCAAGTTAGCCTTGCCTCTGCTCACCTCTTCATTGTTTGTGGTGATAGTTTACCGCAATTTACCTCATAAAAGTTATTATCAAAGATGTTTTTAGTCATATCTCTTGCCTTTTGAACCACCAGTAAAGCTGTTGTACAACTTCAGTAGTGTCATCTTAAGCCAGACCATCTTACACCCTTTGTTTCTTCTCAACTATCCTCTTCCCCTGCTTGGCTCTATTTGCCCCCTAGCGCCCTTCCCATTTGTTCCATCTATCACCTGCCAAACCCTACCTCTGCCTCCACGGATGCTGACTGAATCACTGAGTTCCCTCAGCAGTTTGCTTCATGCTCATTCCTCCCCAAGCTCTGCTTTGAGAACTGTAACCCCTCCACTCTTTCCCCAGTTCTGGAAAAGGGCCTCTGACCTGAAATATTGACCATTTTTTCTTTCAGCAAATTCTGCTTTACCAGCTGAGTTCTTACAGCATTTTCTGTTTTTTGTCACTGATTCTCCAGCCAGTATCTTAAGTTAAATTAATTCTGCATCTATAATCTCCCTAAACACTGCAACTCTGAATGCCTAATATTCAAATGAAATATTAATATTTTGTCACAAAGAGTTAGAGTCACAGCAAAAAAACAGAACTTCCAATTTTATGGACTCAATGTATGGAGGGATCTTGGGGGCCAAGTCCATACCTCCCTGAAAGTGGCCACCCAAGTTGATAGGATGGTCAGGGATGCATATGCTATGCTTGTCTTCATTGGCTGGGGCATTGAGTATAAGTCAGGAAGTCATGTAGCAGCTGTATAAAAATCGTAAAGCTGCACTTGGAGTATTTAGTGCAATTCTGATTGCCCTATTGCAGGAAAGGTGTGGAGACTTTGGAATGGGTGCTGAAGATGTTTACCAGAACACTGCTTGAGGTACGATGATTGAGCTATATGGAGAGATCGGACAAACCTGGGTTGTTTTCTCTGGAGTATTGGAGGCTGAAGGGAGATCTGAGAGAAGATTATGAGAGGCACACATATGTTGGACAGTCAGAATCTTTTTCCAAGAATAGAAGTATCAAGTACTAGAGAACATGCATTGAAGATGAGAGGGGAAATGTTTAAAAGGGTTGTGTGGGGCAAGTTAATTATAGAGAGAGTGACAGGTGCCTGGGATGGGCTGTAAGGGGTGGTGGGGGAAGCATAGAGAATAGTGCTGTTTAACAGGCTGTTAGGCAGACATATGCAGGGAACTCAGGTACAGTGGATTTCAGTTAATCAGGGCAGCTGCTTCTTTGGGACAACTCTTAAAGAACAAAATCTATACAGGAAAATATTTCACCAGGGTATGAGGCTCACCAGCTACCCTCTCCTGGTTGAGACCGCCTGTCAAAGTGGTGTACAGGGACGTGACCGTTGTCGGTTGCAAACAGCTATTTAGAGCCACGGGTGAGAGCTGAGTGTCCGATGGGGACCTAAGGTGAGTGAACTGCCGCAGAATGGACACAACAAGCCCCTCACCACAACACCCCATATGCAGCAGCGTACACCAGATGAATTCCTCTGTTGATAACTATTAGGAAGCTTTGGACACTACCTCACTTTTTTTAATATACAGTATTTCTGTTTTTGCACATTTTAAAAAATCTATTCAATATACAGTAAATAATTGATTTACTTGTTTATTTATTATTATTTTTTTTTTCTCTCTTTGCTAGATTATGTATTGCATTGAACTGGGGCTGCTAAATTAACAAATTTCACATCACATGCCAATGATAATAAACCTGATTCTGAATCTGATTTTAATACATAGTTTTATAGTACTGTAGTAGCATTGGTAGTGTTCTAATTTGTTCTGTATTTCATTTAAGTACATAATTTGTTACTCAGTTAAACTGTAGTTTTAATTATTTCCATGAAACTTCAGCTGATTGGGGCAGCAGCTTAATCAGGCCAAAATGAACTGGTCCTGATATGTCCTAATCAATTGGAATGCACTGTATATAAATCAGCACAGGCAGAATAGAATTAATTAATTCCATATCAGGTTCCACACAGACATTGTAGTTGAAAGGGTCTGTTCCTGTGCTATACTGTTCTAAGAAATCTTTGAGTTCATTGTGATTTTGTTTTCAGAAATTATGCCTTTTAAATTTCATTCTCACAGCTATTTAAGGATTCTAAAGGAAGTAATTAATGTAGGACAAAAAAAGGATTGTCTATCTTAAAGCCAAAATAAACCTAATTGTAATGTTCTATATTGATCAGAATAATAGCCTTGGGGAGCACATTGAGGATCTGGAAGGATGTCAATCTACATTCACCTTAATGAAGATAAGGCCTGTCACTTGAGTGAGCTCTTTCTAACCAGCAGGCTAATGTTGCTTTGCAGGCTACTTCCTGAATAGCAAAGCATAGATTATCTCTTCAAATTTAAGAGATTTTTAAAAAACATCCGCAATTATTCTCTCATGTTGACATGGGCCTGAAAACATCAGACTTTATAATTTTGGTCATCTCAATATTTTGAATAAGTGTTAAAATCTTCAGTAAGGAAGATGCTTAGTTGTGGCAGCATTTAGACCTAACTCATTATTATATAGTACATGTGGGATAAGGTGTTTCTTCAAAAGCTGGTACGACAAAGTTAGTTCTATTATTTGCACTTCATCAACAGGCATTCGTCTTTCCATAAGAATTTCTTACTGATAAGAAACACAATAAAATAGGACCGATCTATTGAAGCAAATTGGTTATGTTGCCACCATAAATAATAATAATTGGATGAAAAAGAAGTCCAAAGAAACTTCACTCCAGTCCTGCCAAAGGTTCTCGGCCCGAAACATTGACTCTACTCTTTTCCATAGTTTCTGTCTGGCCTGCTGAGCTCCTCCAAGTGTGTTGCTTGGATTTATAGCATCTACAGATGTTCTCTTGTTTGCCAGAAGAAATTTTGATGTCTCCAATAAAGATGTATTTTATCTTGAACAACACACACAAAATGCAGGAGGAAATATGCATTTTGTATGGGTTACTCAGGAAATAAACAGGTCAGACAGTCATCTGTGGAGGGGAATGATTGGTCAACATTCACAGAACTGTAAATTATTTAGCTACACTAGGATGGTTTTCTGAGTTTCAGCTGAACAATCCATGCTGCTGTAACAAGTACCAGCCCCCAACCTTATGCATACCCACACTTCTGCTTGAAACTACTATTCAAAGAGCTGATTTTTATCAGTCAGTTACCAGCCAGATGGGGAACTGACACAGCCTTCCATTTGGGTTGGGATTCACATCAATTCAGAGACGCTAGAGATTGCAGATGCTGAGACCTTGAGTATCGCACAAAACGCTGAAGGAACTCAGTGGGTCGGACTGTATCTTTGTAGGGAAATAGACAATCACCATTTCAGGCCAAGACCCTTCATCTGGACTGAAGGACAGAGAGGAGATAGCCAGTATAAATAGAAGGAAGGAAGGGGTGGAGCAAGAACGAGCGAAGAGGTGACAGGTGGATCCAGATGAGCAGGAGATAGGCAGATGGGTGAGGTGTGGGGCTGGATAATTAGAATGCCATCAGAAGCTGGGGGGTGATAGGTGGAAGTGACAAGGGGCTGAAGATGGTGGTATTTGATAGGAGAAGAAGGTGGTGCATAGAATAAAGCAAGGGAGTAGGGACGTGTAGACAATGGACAGATGGAGAGACTAGGGGAGGGGAAAGAGATATGGAGATGGTGGCTAGGTAGGTCAGGCGAAGGGAGAAAGGAGGAAAGGGACAGCCAGGAAGCAATTATCAGAAGTTGGAGGATTCACCGTACATGTTACTATGTTGCAGACTTACTGGGTGGAATATGAGGTTTTGTTCCTCTACTCTCTGTTTAGCCCTATCTTCCTCTCTTTCAGAAGTTGAGATTGAACACTAATTAGTGGAAAGAACACACACAAAATGCTGGAGGAACTCAGCAGACTGGGTAGCATCTATTGAAAAGTGTCTATAGTCAACGTTTCAGGCCAAGACCCTTCATCAGGAGAGGGGGTCTGATAGGAGAGGGTAGAAGGCCGTGGAAGATAGGGAAGGAAGAGGAGCTCCAGAGGGGTTGATGGACAGGTAAGGAGATAAGATGAGAGAAGGAAACAGGAGTGAAAAGTAATGAAGGAGGGCTGGGGGTGGGGGGCAATTACTGGAAGTTGAAGAAATCGATGTTTATGCCATCAGGTTGGAGGCTACCCAGATGAAAGAGAAGGTGTTGCTCCTCCAACCTGAGTGTGGCCTCCAGCACATAATTCTCTGTAACTTCCATCATCTCCAATGGGATCCCAGCACCATGCACATCTTTCCCTTCCCCAAAGTTTCTGTGGGATCATTCCCTACACTGCTCCCTTGTCCACTTGTCCCTCTGCACTGATCTCCCTCCTGCACTTATCCTTGCAGGTGGAACAAGTGCCACTCCTGCCCCACACCTCCTCCCTCACTACAATTCTGGGCCCCAAACAGTCCTTCCAGGTGAGGTGACACCTCACCTGAGTCTGTTGGGGTTATCTACTGTATCCAGTGCTCCCAGTGTGGCCTCCTGTATATTGGTGAGACCTGATATAGATTGGGAGACTGCTTCACCAAGCACCTACCAGAAAAATCCAGAAAAAGTGGAATCCAGTAGCCAACTATTTTAATTCTACTTCCCATTCTCATTCAGTCCATGGCCTCTACTGCTGCAATGAGGTCATAGAACAGCACAGTACAGGCCCTTCGGCCCACAATGTTGTGCCGACCCTCAAACCCTGCCTCCCATCTAAGCCCCCACCTTAAATTCCATCATATACCTGTCTAGTAGTCTCTTAAACTTCACTAGTGTATCTGCCTCCACCACTGACTCAGGCAGTGCATTCCATGCACCAACCACTCTCTGAGTAAAAAACCTTCCTCTAATATCCCCCTTGAACTTTCCACCCCTTACCTTAAAGCCATGTCCTCTTGTATTGAGCAGTGGTGCCCTGGGGAAGAAGCGCTGGCTATCCACTCTATCTATTCCTCTTATTATCTTGTACACCTGAATCATGTCTCCTCTCATCCTCCTTCTCTCCAAAGAGTAAAGCCCTAGCTCCCTTAATCTCTGATCATAATGCATACTTTCTAAACCAGACAGCATCCTGGTAAATCTCCTCTGTACCCTTTCCAATGCTTCCACATCTTTCCTATAGTGAGGTGGCCAGAACTGGACACAGTACTCCAAGTGTGGTCTAACTAGAGTTTTATAGAGCTGCATCATTACATCGTGACTCTTAAACTCTATCCCTCAACTTATGAAAGCTAACACCCCATAAGCTTTCTTAACTACTCTATCCACCTGTGAGGCAACTTTCAGGGACCTGTGGACATGTACCCCGAGATCCCTCTGCTCCTCCACACTACCAAGTATCCTGCCATTTACTTTGTACTCTCCCTTGGAGTTTGCCCTTCCAAAGTGTACCACCTCACACTTCTCCGGGTTGAACCCCATCTGCCACTTCTCAGCCCACTTCTGCATCCTATCAATGTCTCTCTGCAATCTTTGACAATCCTCTACACTATCTACAACACCACCAACCTTTGTGTCATCTGCAAACTTGCCAACCCACCCTTCTACCCCCACATCCAGGTCGTTAATAAAAATCACGAAAAGTAGAGGTCCCAGAATAGATCCTTGTGGGACACCACTAGTCACAATCCTCCAATCTGAATGTACTCCCTCCACCACCACCCTGTGCCTTCTGCAGGCAAGCCAATTCTCAATCCACCTGGAAAACTTCCCTGGATTCCATGCCTTCTAACTTTCTGAGTAAGCCTACTGTGTGGAACCTTGTCAAATGCCTTACTAAAATCCATATAGATCACATCCACTGCACCACCCTCATCTATATGCCTGGTCACCTCCTCAAAGAACTCTATCAGACTTGTTAGACATGATCTGCCCTTCACAAAGCCATGCTGACAGTCCCTAATCAGACCATGATTCTCTAAATGCCTATAGATCCTATCTCTAAGAACCTTTTCCAACAGCTTTCCCACCACAGACATAAGGCTCACTGGTCTATAATTACCCGTACTATCCCTACTACCTTTTTTGAACAAGGGAACAACATTCGCCTCCCTCCAATCCTCTGGTACCATTCCCGTGGACAACGAGGACATAAAGATCCTAGCCAGAGGCTCAGCAATCTCTTCTCCCGCCTCGTGGAGCAGCCTGGGGAATATTCTGTCAGGCCCCGGGGACTTATCCGTCCTAATGTATTTTAACAACTCCAACACCTCCTCTCCCTTAATATCAACATGCTCCAGAACGTCAACCTCACTCATATTGTCCTCACCATCAAGATCCCTCTCATTGGTGAATACCGAAGAGAAGTATTCATTGAGGACCTCGCTCACTTCCACAGCCTCCAGGCACATCTTCCACCTTTATCTCTAATCGGTCCTACCTTCACTCCTGTCATCCTTTTTTCCTTCACAAATTTGAAGAATGCCTTGGGGTTTTCCCTTACCTTACTAGCCAAGGCCTTCTCATGCCCCCTTCTTGCTCTTCTCAGCCCCTTTTTAAGCTCCTTTCTTGCTCCCCTATATTCCTCAATAGACCCATCTGATCCTTGCTTCCTAAACCTCATGTATGCTGCCTTCTTCCACCTGACTAGATTTTCCACCTCACTTGTCACCCATGGTTCCTTCACCCTACCATTCTTTATCTTCCTCACCAGGACAAATTTATCCCTTACATCCCGCAAGAGATCTCTAAACATCGACCACATGTCCATAGTACATTTCCCTGCAAAAACATCATCCCAATTCGCACCCGCAAGTTCTAGCCTTATAGCCTCATAATTTGCCTTTCCCCAATTAAAAATTTTCCTGTCCTCTTTGATTCTATCCTTTTCCATGATAATTATAAAGGCCAGGGAGCGGTGGTCACTGTCCCCCAGATGCTCACCCACTGAGAGATCTGTGACCTGACCCGGTTCATTACCTAGTACTAGATCTAGTATGGCATTCCCCCTGGTTGGCCTGTCCACATACTGTGACAGGAATCCATCCTGGACACACTTAACAAACTCTGCCCCATCTAAACCCTTGGAACTAATCAGGTGCCAATCAATATTAGGGAAGTTAAAGTCGCCCATGATAACAACCCTGTTATTTTTGCACCTTTCCAAAATCTGCCTCCCAATCTGCTCCTCTGTATCTCTGCTGCTACCAGGGGGCCTATAGAATACCCCCAGTAGAGTAACTGCTCCCTTATTGTTCCTGATTTCTACCCATATTGACTCAAAAGAGGATCCTGCCACATTACCCACCCTTTCTGTAGCTGTAATAGTATCCCTGACCAGTAATGCCACCCCTCCTCCCCTTTTTCCATCCTCTCTATCCTTTTTAAAGCACTGAAATTCCGGAATATTGAGAATCCATTCCTGCCCTGGTGCCAGCCAAGTCTCTGTAATGGCCACTACATCATAATTCCATGTATGTATCCAAGCTCTCAGTTCATCACCTTTCTTCCTGATGCTTCTTGCATTGAGATACACACATTTCAGCCCTTCTACCTTACTGCCTTTACACCATTTATCCTGCTTCTCTTTCCTCAAAGTCTCTCTGTATGTTAGATCTGGCTTTACTCCATGCACTTCTTTCACTGCTCTATCGCTCTGGGTCCCATCCCCCTCGCAAATTAGTTTAAACCCTCCCGAATCATGCTAGCAAACCTACCTGCAAGGATATTGCTCCACCTCGAGTTCAGGTGCAACCCATCCAATCTGTACAGGTCCCACCTTCCCCAGAAGAGATCCCAATGATCTAAAAATCTAAAACCCTGCCCCCTACACCAACCCCTCAGCCACGCATTCAATTGCCATCTCCTCCAATTCTTACCATCACCGTCACGTAGCACTGGCAGCAATCCTGAGAACGTCACCCTTGAGGTCCTGTTCTTCAGCCTTCTGCCTAATTCCCAAAACTCACACTTCAGGACCTCATCTCTCTTCCTGCCTATGTCACACTCATGTTGGAGGAACAACACCTTATATTCCATCTGAGAAGCCTTCAACCTGATGGCATGAACATCAATTAGTCAAACTTCCAGTAATTGCCTCCCCCCTTCACCATTCCCCACTCCTGTTTTGCTCTCTCACCTTATCCATCACTTCCTCCTGGTGCTCCTTCTCCCCTTTCTTACATCGCCTTCTATACTCGATCAGATTCCCTCCCTCCAACCCTGTATCTCTTTCACAGATCAACTTCCCAGCTCTTTACTTCAGCCCCTCCCTTTTTACAATTTTGCCCATCACCTACCACCTTGTACTTCTTCCTCCCCTTCCCTCTCAACTTTTTATCTGAGTTCTCATCTTTTTTCCAGTCCTGATGAAGGGCTGCAGCCCAAAATGTTGACAATTTACTCTTTTCCCATAGATGCTGCCTAGCCTACTGAGATCCTCCAGTATTTTATGTGTGTTGCCTTTGGTTTCCAGCATCTACAGATTTTCTCTTGTTTGAGAGAGAGGGAGAGAAACAGCGAGGCAGAGAGGGAGGGGGAGAGAGAGGGGGAGGAGAGAGAGAGAGAGAGAGAGAGGGAGGGAGAGAGAAACATTGTAGGAAATTGAGGCTAATCTCATTTGATTCTTTTTAGCGCTTCACCTAACCACTGGATTAATGCTATTTCCACACTAACAGTTTTGCAGAGAATATGTTTTACTAGTTAGCAATACATTGGCAGTAATTGACAGAATACTTTTTCAACTAACGTAAAAAAAAACTTTGAATGCAAATCCACTCAATAACTTCCTTTGTCAATTTTACTGTACTGAGAAGAAATACCCACAATTTCCTCAAAAGTCATTGTATCATTAACATCATGTTAAAAAGACCTTGTGCAAGTTGGTTAATTTTATAAGGTTAGACCATAACTGGAACATTGTTTCTAATTCTGGTCACCTAACATTAAAAAAGATGTGACAGTCCTAAAGATGGTGCTGAAATTATTTAATAGAATGGTTTCAAAGATAAGGAATTTCAGCTACAAATGTAGAATGGTGAATCTGGGGTTATTGTTGTTGCTGGAGGACAGAGAATTGAGAGAAGCTTTGATGGAGGTATGCAAGATAATGATGGATTTGGAGCAACTAAATTGAGGAAAGCTATTCCTATTTGGATATGATACAAGGACCCAGACACTTAGAGAAGCAAATCTGTAGAGAGAGCAGACAGTTGCAAGAAAAATAAGGCTGTGATAGCAGGTGATTTTACCTTTGCACATCTTGACTGTACTCCATACTGTAAAAGAACTGGATGAGATAGGGTTTGTCACAATTGTTCAGGGAAGTTTCTTCCATCAATATATAGAGAGAGCATGATGCTGGATCTCCTACTGGGGAATAACGCAGGGCAGGTAACAGAGGCGGGCTAAGGTGAACACTCAGACTAGTGATCATAAATCCATTAATTTCAAGCTAATTAGGGAGAAAGACTGGTTCTTGGGTTGAGATTCTAAATTGGAGAAAGGCCAACTTTGCAGGCATAGGAAAGGATCCGGCAGGTGTGGATTGGGAGAGGTTTTTTTTGGCAAAAGGATGATTGATTAGTGGGAGGCCTTCAAAAAATAAATATTGAGAGTACAAAGTTTGTATATTTCAGTTAGAATAAAAGGCAAAGCTTAAAGCCTTAGGGAACTTTAGTTTCCAAGGGATATTAAGGCCCTGGTTAAGAAGAAGAAGGAGGTGCAGAGCAGGTATGGGCAGCAATGAACAAGTGAGTTGTTTGATGATTATAAGAAATGCAAGAGAACACTCAAGAAAATCAAGAGGGCTAAAAGAAGGCATGATGTTGCTCTGTCAAACAAGGTGAAGGAGAATCCCAAGGGTCTTCTACAGATGCATTAAGAGTAAATGGAAAGTAAGGAACAAAATTCATCCACTTGAAGATCAGTGTGGTCATCGATGCCTGGAGCCAAAAGAGATGGGAGAGATCTTGAATAGATTTTTTTTGCATCTGTATATGCTCGGGAGGTGGACACTGAGACAATAGAACTAAAGCAAAACCGTGGTGAAGTCATGGACCATATACAGATTACAGAGAAGGAGGTGTTTGCTGTCTTGAGGTAAATTAGGATGGATAAGTCCCTAGGGGCTAATGAGGTGGTCCTTGGACCTTGCAGGAACCCTGGCAGATGTATTTAAAATACCCTCAGCCACAGGTGAGTTACCAGAGGACTGGGTGATATCAAATGTTGTTCAAGAAAAGCTCTAAGAATAAAAGAGAAATTATAGGCCAGTGATCCTGACATCAATAGTGTGTAAATTATTGAAAGGTATTCTAAGGGACATTATATATAAGGATTTGAATAGATAGGGCCTGTTTTAAGATAGTTAACATGGTTTTGTACATGGTAGGTTATGTTGAACCAATCTTACAGAATTTTTCTAGGAGGCTAGCAGGAAAGTTGATGAAGGAAAAGCAGAGAACATTATCTACCTACACTTTAGAAAGACGATGTCCCACTTGGGAGGCTGGTATAGAAGGTTCAGTCACTTGGCATTAAAGATGAAGTAATAAATTGAATTCAACATCTGCTTAGTGGGAGAAACTAGAGGATGGTGGCAGATGGTTGTGTCTCTGATTGGATGCCTGTAACTATTGGTGTGCTGGGACAGTCATTGTTGGTCTTTGTAAGGCACAGAGGAGTAAAGTAGAATAAAGGGATCCGAGAATACAGATCGATAATTCCTTGAAAGTTTCATCACAGGTAGATAAGATCACAAAAAGAGCTTTTTGGCACATTTGCCTTCATAAGTCTGAGTATTGAGTACAGAAGTTGGGATGTTATGTTGAAGTGTTATAAAATGTTGTTGAGGCTAAATCTGGAAATATTGTGTGCAGTTCCGCTCACCTAAGAAAGATCCCAATAATATTGAAAGAGTACTGAGAAAATTTACAAGGACGTTGCTGGGACCTAAGGGCCTGAATTATAGGGAAAGGTTGACTAGGTTAGCTTGTTATCAACTGGAGAACAGAAGAATAAGGGGAGACTTGATAGAAGTAAACAAATTATGGGAGGTATAGAAATCCAGCTTTCTCCACTGAGGGTGGGTGAGACAAGGTTAAGGGTGAAAGGTGAAATATTCAAGGGAAACCTGAGGGGGAAGTTCTTCACTCAGAGGGTGATGAGAATGTGCGAAGAGCTGCCGGTGGACGTGGTGGATGCAGGTTCAATTGCAACATTTAAGGGGAGTTTGGCTAAGTACATGGATGGGAGTGGTATGGAGGGGTACAATCCAGGTGTGAGTCAATGGGACAAGACAGAGTAACAGTTTGGCATGGATTAGACTGGCCAGAGGAGCTACTTTTCAGCTGTAGTGCTCTATGACCATGAAGTAGATTTAAGATTTACAGGGATGTGAAATAATTTTCTTTGTAATGACAGGAGTTATGGTTTGGAATTGATTGTCCACAGAAAACAGTGGAAACAGAATCAGTCAGTGCCTTCAAAAGAATTTGGATAAGACACTGAGAAGGGTTGAATTGTAGAGCTACAGGGAAAGATTAGGATGGAACATGTTTTCCCCAATAGTAGCTGGAATAGACTCAATGGGCCAAATGGCCTCTTTCTGAGGTTTAGCAGCTCGATGATTCTTTGGATTGTAATCATGGTTGAATATTAAGCTATAGCATGTCTCTGATAACCAAAAATATATTTTTCCATTTATTACATATACAAATTACAACTTTCATTCAATAAACAAAAGGGTTCATTTAAGGTGTTTCACTTAGTGATGTGAATCAGTGACAAAGCACTTACTTTCCCTACACATTTACACTGATTGCCAGTGGTGTTGTGACCAGTTGACTGTGAACATTCCTCTCTTTTCTGAATTGACAGCACAGCCTGGTGCTGAGGGGATAGAGTTGAAGGTCCTAGTCTGGATTATTTAATCAATCACCATGTACAAGATATCAGATGGAAACTTGGCTTGCACCACTGATAACTTCGAAGAAACTGGAGGCTAGGGGTGAGATCCTGTGTCCGTAAAGGTTGACTGCATGATGTAACTTGGAAGAAACTACAGGCTGGGTATGTGATCTTACATCTATAGAGGTTGATTGCATGATTTCATAAAGTATATACATGACCCACTAAGCAACTCCTTGTCCCTGCAATGGTTTCTGTCATCACCAGGTAATTTTTGTTTTTGAATGGAGTGGATAATATGCCTCTGGGTCTGTTTTCCTTGAGATTGCTCCCTTGTTCATTTTCAAGCCTTGTCATTGAAACAAAATGAGAGGAATGATTTGTGACTGCTTACAAATTCATTTTTGTCAAAAGGAACACAATGATATCAGTCATCCTAATGTCTTAATCGGCATTTCTCACCATTAAAGACAAACATAAAATGATTGAAGACAGAGGAGAACACATGGATTTTTTGAAAACATGAAGAGTGAAGGCTGCCTTAGAAAGCAGCATGCAGCATAAGTTTACATTGCTAATGACAATTTTGTTAGCAGTACCACATACTGTACATTTCAAGCATAGCAGTAAGTACAATAATGGGAATTAGAAACATAGATAACCTGCAGCACAATACAGGCCTTTCAGCCCACAATGCTGTGCCAAACATGTACTTACTTTAGACATTATCCCAGGTTACCCATAGCCCTCTATTTTTATGATCTCCATGTACCTATCCAGGAGCCTCTTAAAAGACCCTATCGTATCCGCCTCCACCACGGTCGCTGGCAGCCCATTCCACGCACTCATCACTTTCTACGTAAAAAACTTACCCCTGACATCCCCTCTGAACCTACTCGCAATCACCTTAAAACTGTGCCCTCTTTATGTTAGCCAGTTCAGCCCTGGGAAAAAAGCCTCTGACTATCCACACGATCAGTGCCTCTCATCATCTTATACACCTAACTAAGGAAGTTCAGTAGCTTACATTCATTGTTTTGGTATGAAGAGATTCAGGACAGCATTAATGACATTTAGAAAAGAGAATTTCCTGATTTTTTTTTTAAGGTCAGTTTTATATGTGACTATAGCAATGTTGGTGCCTAAATGCCCTCTGAATGATCTCTAGAAATTCAGTCAGGTGAAGCGTAATCAAGAGTGTGAGTTGTAGGCTAAATCCGGTGTAAGAGAGAACAGGTGATATTTTGCAATCTGAGCACATCACTGATTAACGATGCTTGTATTGATTTGGTCTCCCTCATTGTTTGGAGAATGATCCACTTGCTCAGGAGTCTGAGATTCCAGGCCTCATTGGCTAAAGCTTGGATAACTTTCAACAGCTGTGACATTCAGAAACATTCAAAAGTTATTTTGTTGATAGGGGTCGTGGGAAAAAGATGGGACAAGACCAAGATTCAGATCAGCTATGATCTTATTCAATGGCAGAGCAGTCTTGAGGGGTTGTTCGTATTTCTTATGTTCCTATTATTTCTCCATTCTTAATGATAAAATGGTTAAATCAAATATTAAAAATTAAAACATTTAAAATAATTAAAACAATTAAGTAAGCTCAATTAATTCAACAAAATATGAATAACTAAGAATGCTCTTGTTCCTCACAGCCATAGCTCTCAAATGAAAGCTGTTGTTTTTTTCTGTAGGACTAACCTGGTTCAATGAAACATGCACAAAATACTAGAGGCGTTCAGCAGGTCAGGCAGCATCTATGGAGGGGAATAAACAGTTGATGTCTTAGGCTGAGGTCCTTCATCAGAACCCTTCAGTAAACAGGGTTGAATCGAGGGATGTTGGTGTTGTGATGTCAAACCCCATGAGGATTTCAATGGCTGACTACAATGTCCCAGTGAAGAAGACTTCTGATTTCACATGGGAATCCTAAGCTTGGTGTTACTTAATGCCTGGCTCTATTGACAGCTTGGAATGGGACTGTTCATATTTCTTGATATGTTAATTGTACACGGAATAGTATGTCCCACAGGAATAGTCTAATCGATGGGCGGTGGGGTGGAGATATGTCTCTTCCAAAGGTGGCATAAGGCGCTCCTTCTCTCTGCTAGCCTGCAGGTCACCCTTGGGTAAGGTGTAGCACCTGCTTAGCCCCCCAGTCAGGGTCACATGAAGCCATCAGAGCAGGTGATGGATGGTCGTATGAGCAGCTGGTGCATATCACAAGTCCTGATTATGCGACCACTGACGCCAGGCAGACAATCTCTGAAGGGTATTGATAAAGGCTGGGGTCATCCCTCTTGTAAAAACACTGCCCAGAAGAAGGAAATGACAGACCACTTCAGTAGAAAAAAATTGTCTAGAACAATCACGGTCAAGATGATTAATGCCCACGTCATACGACACGGCACATAATGAATGAATTAAGTATCTCTTAATAATAATATTCTGTAGGGGTTTCTTCTTTTATGTTATTGCTAAGGCTAATAAAATGGCTTCTTTGTTATGTTAAAAACAAAATGGCTTCTCTGTGATGTTAACTGCTGAGACAGTAGTTCTCTCTCTAGCAGCTTGTTTGGGTTATATTACTGATAATGAGAATTGTATTCATTTGCTAACCAATTGGGATAGATGTTATTCTTTCTTGTGTGTCTGTAAGCTATTGTTTTTCGCTGCTTTTGGGGCAGAAGGCGCGATGGGACAGAGAGAGGAGACATGATGCTGTAAGCTGGGCAACAGAACGGACCCCGAGTGGGAGTCCGACGCCCAGGGTTTTGGGGAGGAGAACCGAAGAGGAAGGACATGCTGGACGCGCTCTGGTCGACCACCGTGGTTGGGCCCAGGCGGCGGGTCGAGGGGGTCAGAGGAGATCGCATGATGGAAAGAAGACTCCGTTCATTGAGCTCCAACGGTTGTGCACAAAGTGGTTGAACTCTGATAAGTTTGGCGCCTTTTACTTTCCTTTTATATTGTATCTCTATTAATTACATAGTTCCAATAAGATCTATAAATTCTATTCTGTAAATCGCATATGGTGTATTGTCTGTTATTTGGCGGGGTAGGGTAAATCACACAGTATCCACACAAACTGGATTACCGAGTTTGGCAGGGCCGAAGGCTGCTCCCCCTAGACGGAAGCGAGCTGAGCGAGCCTGAGGTTTATCAGGGGGCTACAATTCTAATAGAATAGTATCAATGTAGGAGATTTAAACAAGAACACAATTATTTAAATACCTGCTGAAACTCTTGCAATATAACCCCATGTTTGGAAGACTGTGATCACAGCTGATGCTAAATAGATAAACTGTGCTAATTCAGATATAAAACAACCTCCATGTTCAATTGAAATTGCAGCATAAATTGTATATAGATATACAAAGTGATACTATAAATATTTTATTTTCCATAAAAATTAACCATTAAGCATAGTTTCTTCAAACTGAATTGAGGTACAAAAGAGAGGAAGAGACAGGCAATCCATGCTTTGCTGAAGGCCTGCCTTCTGAAAGTAAGCTTCAGTAGTATGATCAGGATAAATGCATTTCCCAATAGACGGGTATATGTTTTATCTATTAAAAATAAATGGGATATTGGACTGAAATGGAAATTCAAAATGTTAATGTATCTGATTGTTTGCTGGGCATTGCTCAGTAATCTATATCTAACTGTTGTTCTGACTAATATAACTTCAACCATTAAGTTACAAGGACAAGAACAGATATAAATTACTTTTGTATTTGCATTATTAATAAATTCAGCTCCATTATAATACCCAACAACTCTTTACTGACTGGGTACTTTTTGGGAAGCCAACGCAAGAAAGGTAATTAAAATATTGAGTTCTGAGCTACTTCACCATAATGTAAGTTTTATTGACCAGAAAAACAAATTATGAGCCAATAATGTAATGACTGGTGCCAGTAATGTCAATGAACATCAAGTGCAGGTGAACCATCCTATTTGGTATGAGGGTTTCTTTCACACTGATCACACATATCAATGCATAGTGTGAGATGCAAGACCGTGTGGGGTTAAGTTTGTTCATCAGGTTTGCTTTGAGTTTGATAAGCAATCGAAAAGTGTTAATGATGTTGCTGTTCCACAATGTGGTCCTGTTACATCCTTATGATGTATCTTGTGACAGCAACTCAGTCCTGGATCGAAGTGACCCAAGGGGGTATCAAAGCTAGCAAATGTTTTTATTGATGTATAAATGGAAGAAAGTGTAACAGGAAGCTCTGGTCCCGTTAACACTTGTAGGGAGACCATAACAAACAGTTAGGAAATGGCAGATTTTCACAATAGTAAAGCACAATATTACAATTATATGAATTTAAAATCAAAGTTACTAGGAAAAATCTAGTGAATTTAATAAATGTGCTAAGGATGATGTAGTAAAAAAAATGGGATTTAAGATGCATAATTTTTCAGGACCTGATGATTTAAATCACAGAGTATTAAAAGAAAGAGGTGAAGGAAATTGCATATGCGTTCATTATAATTTTAAAACGATATGAAAAATGTTATTTAAGAATGTTTTGGGGTACTTTAGGGGAATTGTATAGGGAAAACAGGTAGATGCCCTTCCTTCAGTTTAAAAAGACCTATAGGAAGGTTACCGGAATCTCTCAGCAGAGAATGCAACTGAGCACTTAAACACGTAGGAGGTAATCAGAAGAGGAAGGAAAGGAAGTTGTATCTAGCTAATCTTGTTGATTGTTTTAGGGAGACCTCTAAAATGGTGAACTAGAAATGCCTGAAGATATTTTCCATTTGATTCCCAGGAGACTTTTGATAAGTTTCCACTCAACTGAATACTAGCTAAAATGGAATTGTATAGTGGTCAATTTAGCCTTTGCTATAGCTTGGTAATTATTGAGGTGAGGGTGAAGGTATAGGGATATTGTCTCATTAAGGGAGTGTGAAGGTGGTGTCTCCCAGAGAATTGTTTTGGTCCTTTAACTTTTCAATTTATGATGGAGGGTTAGTGGCTTATACATCTAAGAGAAAAGACAGAATTTCTATTGCCCAATATTTTGTTTGCAAAATCTTCCAGATATTTGTCTTACTCCTTTGTGCATTTGATGCACATTCACATGAAATCCATTGGATACCCACAGTGATATTAAATTACATGCATGCCTCAACTGATGTCTCTTTGGTGAAATTCTGTTTTGCATTCTCGCTGCATGATTTGCATGTAACCAGATCTTTAAAGAAGAACTTAACTTATTTTTATTTCAATATAGGAGGAGGCCATTTGACCCATTGGGTTCTTCTAACTCCCAGGACAGCAGTGTTGTCCATCACATTATACTTTGCTTGTTTTTCTGTGACCGTACAACTTCTCTCCCACACCTAAGCCCATGAACCCTTCTTTGATTACCCTTTTTATTGCCACACTTCCAACAACAAGTAATTTCCAGTAATAGATTAAGCTGCCAGCATGTCCATGGGAAGTGGGAGGGCACCTATGCAACAGGTGTCAACCTGCATGGTCATGGAGAGAACATTGTAAACTTCATGCCAGCATCAGATAGGGATTGAACCCACATCCCTGGAGCTGTAAGGCAGCAGCACCAATTGCTGCCTTATTGAGTCACCATAAAAATAGATGGTTGAGGCCTGTTTAGCTATTCATGAAGGGGCCTTCCACGCTAACCACAAGCAAAGCCTTGGGAAGCCTCAACATGGACGTTAGGCCTAACGGAATCATATGCCCCTGGATCAACAATAGACAAGGAAAATATTTGGCAATTGGTTTATTATTGTCACGTGTACCAAGATGCAATAAGAAGTTTTATTTGCCTACCATGCAGCCAGATAATTCCATGCATAAGTATGACAAGGTAGTAGAAAAGGGAAATATAATAATAGAATGCAATACATTGTGTTACCATTACAGAGAGACTGCACTGCAGCTAGGCAATAAGTCTGAAATGCCATTTTTTCTTGATCCAGTTTTCTTCTTTAACTTTCCATCCATAGTACCAAACCCTTAGATATTCCCATCAGAATGCCCATTCAGCCCCGTACCCAATCTCTGATTGTTCTCCATCAAATCTTTACACCTCTAATAAACTCATCAACAACCCTGATTTTCCTCCTCTATAAATCCTTACTTGCCTCTGATAACCTCATTTACAGCCCCTCTGCTCCATCTTAGCTACTGTCCTGCCTTTAGTAATCTCAATCTACACCATCACCACCTCAAAGTACCCCCCTCAAAACCGCTAACTTCATCAATCAGTCCCAATGCAGAATATCAACTGTATCTCCATGCCCCAAAGATGCTGCTCGACCCCCTGAGTTCCTCCAATAGATTGTGCCAAACACAGGCAGATGGGACTAGCTGATATGGGCAAATTGAGTCCAAGGGCCTATTTCCGTTCTATATGACCCTATCATTCTATATGGAGTTCAAGTACAAATCAACTATTATTTCATTGTTAAGACATTATCTTCAAGCTGAGAGCATTGTTTGCAATCCTAGAATACGTTACTCACTGCTCATACACCTGATAAAGTGTGATACAACTTACTGAGTTGACTCCTGTTCAGCCAGGGCTGGTAGTTCCACAGACAACTGGAGGTTGCCAACTGCTGAGTGATCAGCACATCACAACCTTCTCTGCATGCGTATTGAAATGCAGGAACCATGACAAGTTGGAGGTCTACTGCTGGCATATCTGATGTCCTGCTGGACTATCCATCAAGAATAATGTGCTAGAGATGGGAGAAAGATGCATACAAATCTGCACTTAACTTTATGTAAGGTTGTGCTGGAACATGGGCAACGATATCATTCATTTGTCCACAGACTTAAGGTAGGTAAATGGAATTTGTGTTATTGCAATGAGTAGTATAGATGAGGTGGTCCCAAAGGCCTGTTTCTGTCTTATATGGCTCTATGGCTCTAGTAACAGTTAAATAGAGATAATGTTAATACTTTAACCACTCTTTATAATATTGCTAATTAACTTCCTTATGTTTATTTTTATTTTATTTTTATTTATATCCATGTTTATTTTGCCTTAAATAAGTTAAATATTCTTAAAAATATATCTAACTGTTCAAAAGAAATCAAAACAATATGGAAACTTTTGACCAGGGACAGAGAGATGCACAGCAAGAAAAACTGTAGAAGATGAAGGTTTATATAATAGTAACTGTTTGGACAACATCTATATATAGATCCCGTGTCTGCTGAGTGTCAGAATTGTTACTAAAGTAGGGAAACAAATTTTGGAGTTTGCACATTCTTCCTAAGACAACATGAATTTCCTCTGACTGCTCTTGTTTTCACACAGATCCCAAAGCCTTGAGGGATGGTAGGTTAATTAATGACAGTAAACTGTGCCGCTGAGTGGTAGAATCTGTGGGTAGTTTATTGGAACGTGAGGAGAATAAAATGAGATTAGTCTAAATTTGAATTGCTGGAGGAACTCAGTGGGTAGAGCATAATCTTTGGAAGAGAAAGAAATTGTCAATATTTTGAGTAGAGACATTGCACCAGGACTCAGAATGGAGAGAGAAGGTAGCTGGTGTAAAGAGGAGAGGGGTGGCCTGAGACCGACAAGGTGTGAGGGGTGATGGGCAGGTGGAGACCAGTGTCACATGGGGACGTGGGAGTACTGGAGTTGGGAGACATGGGAAGGTGGATGATTGGTCAAATCAACAAGGGAAAAACGGCAGGAAGGGAGAGGGTGATGGCTGAAGGAGGAGAGTGATAAGCAGGGATATAAAGTCTTGGAAGAATGTGATAAGTAAGGAAAGTGGTCATTGGAGAAGTGAACGACAAATGGAGCAGATGGGGGAGACAATCCAGTGGGTGAAGTTTGGAGTTGTAGGTGGATGAAAGAGGAGGGGGAGTGGATGATGAGGACTGGAAGGAGGCTGAAAAAGAAGCATAATGGCAGTGCAGACTTAACAGGCCAAAGTGTCTACTGATGTGCTGTGAGGCTCAGTGACTCTATCTCAGTTTTGCACATAGCATAGCCAGCATTAAGAAACACCTGGTCAAATGTCTTATTTGTATTTGAATCCAGTACAAGGCACAATTGCTATAACCATCTGTATTTAAGAAAAGTGTTTATATTGCTATTTGCTATTGGCATTAAAAGGAAATTAAACAATCTGATCTATACACTGAATGTAGAAATATGTCCCTTAAGTAATGTACAGTATATTTTTTTTAATAAAGAAGGCTTTTGACAAGGTTCTGCATGTTGCACTCCATGTATTGAGGGCTGCGAACAGCAAGCAAGAAACAGTCAGCCCCTTTACCTTTCAAATCATTGCTGAGGACTTCAATCAGGCTTCCTTGAAGAAATGTCTGCCCAATTATCATCAACAGTTCATCTCATGGACTGGTGGGCACCCAAATGCCTGTCACTTGCGATTGGAGATAATGGTGATGTCTAATGCCATATTGAGTTGTAACTTGACCAACTAATTGTTGATGAATATGCTGACGTACCCTTCTCCTGGGGGCAAAGACAACTTTGAATGTGACCATTCAATTCTTTGAAGATTTGATGGAGTTTGAAATTTGTCTTTATGTTTTATTGGCCTTCAATAACTTGCTGGTCAAGGTTTAGATTAACGTCTGCTGGGCCACCTTAAATTGAGCTTGCTGCTGTTGTTGAATTGCACATATCTCCTGCTGAAATTACCAGGTTGATATAATACAGCACCTGATTGCTAATTTGTTGTGTTTGCTCACCTATAACTACTGATGAGACCCAAAACCAGGAGATAGGTTGAAGCCAGAACTTGAAATAAAGCTTTATTCAGTAAAACCACACAAGTACAAAAACCTCAGAACTCCCTGTACATTCCAAAGCAAGAATATTTAAATGGTTTACCCAAGAACATTTGAGAAGATTGTAGGAACAATGACCAATTAGTGAAAGTCAGTTTGGGATTAGTTGTCATCTGACCAATAGACATTGGTTGTTTCAGCTCACCGTAACACAGTAGCACTTACATCCACTGTGATGAAGTGCTTTGAGAGGTTGGCGATGAGACATCAAATCCTGCCCGAGGAACAACTTGGATCTGCTTCAATTTGCCTCCTGTCACAATAGGTCAGCTTCAGACGCTATTTCACTGGCTCTTCACTCAACCCTGCAACATCCGGACAGCGAAGGTGCATATATCAGGATGCTCTTCATTGACCACAACTCTGCATCCTTCACTACCATTCCCTCAAAACTAATCAATAAGCTTCAAGACCTTGGCCTCAAAGCCTCCTGGTGCAACTGGATCCTCAATTTTCTCACTTGCAGACCCCAGCTAGTTCAGATTGGCAACAACATCTCCTGCACAGTCTCTATCACGACAGGTGCACCACAAGGCTCTGTGCTTAACTCCTTGCTCTACTCACTTTATATTTATGAATGTGTGGCTAAGTACAGCTCCAATGCAATATTTAAGTTTGCAGATGACACCATTGCCAAATCAAAGGAAGAGACTAATCAACATATAGGAGAGAGATTGAAAATCTGTCTGAGTGATGCCACAACAAGCTCTCGCTCAATGCCAGCAAGACCAAGGAATTGATTATTAACTTCAAGAGGAGGAAACCAGAGGTCCATGAACCAGTCCTCATCATGGGATCAGAGGTGGAGAGGGTCAGTAACTTTAAATTCCTTGGCATAACCATTTCAGAGGACTTGTCCTGGGTCCAGCACTTGAGTACCAATACAAAGGAGACATGGCAGTTGCTCTACTTTCTTAGAAATTCGCAAAGATTCGGCATGTCTTCTAAAACTTTGAGAAATTTCTACAGATGCATGTCCTTAAATGGAAAAACCTACAAAAAGTATTGGATACGGATCAGTCCATCACGGGTAAAGCCCTCCTCACCATTGAGGACATCTATAGGGAGTGCTGTCACAGGAAACCAGCATCCATAATTAAGGACCCCCACAATCCAGGCCATGCTCTCTTCTCACAGCTGCCATTAGGAAGGATGTACAAGAATCTTAGTTCCCACAGCAGCAGGTTCAAGCACAATTATTACTCTCAACGATCAGGCTCCTGAATCAGAGTGGATAACTTCACTCAACACAACACTGAACTGATTCCACAACCTATAGACTCACTTTCAAGGACTCTACAACTCATGTTCTCAATGTTTATTAGTTATGTACTTATTATCATTGTAAGGGGTTTCTTCTTTTATGTTACTGCAAAGGCTCATAAAATGGCTTCTTTGTTATGTTAGAATGAAAATGGCTTTTCTGTAATAATAACTGTGGTGTAAGGGGTTCTCTCTCTCTCTGCTTGTTTGGGTTATACTATTGAGAAGACAGGGAATGAACCAGTGAGTGTCCATGTTATTCTGTCTCATATGGCTGGGAACCGTGTGGTTTGGCGGGCTTTGGGGAGGATTCCTAAAGAGGAAGGATGTGCTGGAAGTGCTCTGGTTGACCACCGTGGTTGGTCCCGAGCGGCGAGTCGAGGGGGTCGGAGGGGATCGAATGCTGGAAAGAGGACCCCGTTAATTGAGTTCCAACATTTGTGCACGAAGTGGTTGAACTCTGAGAAGTCTGGCACCTTTTACTTTCCCTTTTATATTGTATCTCTATTAATTACATAGTTCCAGTAAGATTTATAAAGTGTAATCTGTAAATCGTACATTGTGTGCTGTCTGATATTTGATGTGTGAGTTTGTACCAAGCGGCGTTACACAGCAGCGACGCAACCATGAGAAATGGTTTGGCAGGCGGACGGGGTTTCCCCTAGATATTTGTATTTGCACAATTTGTTGTCTTTTGCACATTGGATGTTTGTCCATTCTGTTTCATTCTCATTCAATTCTGTTTCTTGGATTTACTGTGTATGCTTGCAAGAAATCATTGGGATCTCTTCGGGGGAAGGTGGGACCTGTACAGATTGGATGGGTTACACCTGAACTCGAGGTGGAGCAATATCCTTGCAGGTAGGTTTGCTAACATGGTTCAGGAGGGTTTAAACTAATTTGCAGGGGGGATGGGATCCGGAGCGATAGAGCAGTGGAAGAAGTGCATGGAGTAAAGCCAGATCTAACATATAAAGAGGCTTTGAGGAAAGAGAAGCAGAATAAAAGCTGTAAAGGTAGTAAGGTAGAAGGGCTAAAGTGTGTGTACCTCAATGCAAGAAGCATCAGGAACAAGGGTTTTGAACTGAGAGCTTGGATACATACATGGAATTATGATGTAGTGGCCATTACAGAGACTTGGCTGGCACCAGGGCAGGAATGGATTCTCAATATTCCTGGATTTCAGTCCTTTAAAAGGGATAGAGGGGGGCAGAGGGGGGAAAAGGGGAGGACGGATGGCATTACTGGTCAGGGATACTATTACAGCTACAGAAAGGGTGAAAAATGTTGCAGGATCCTCTTTTGAGTCAGTATGGGTGGAAGTCAGGAACAGGAAGGGAGCAGTTACTCCATTGGGAGTATTCTATAGGCCCCCTGGTAGCAGCAGAGATACCGAGGAGCAGATTGGGAGGTAGATTTTGGAAAGGTGCAAAAATAACAGGGTTGTTATCATGGGTCACTTTAACTTCCCTAATATTGATTGGCACCTGATTAGTTCCAGGGGTTTAGACGGGGCAGAGTTTGTTAAGTGTGTCCAGGACAGATTCCTGTCACGGTATGTTGACAGGCCGACTGGGGGGAATGCCATTCTAGATCTAGTATTAGGTAACAAACCGGGTCAGGTCACAGATATCTCAGTGGGTGAGCATCTGGGGGACAATGACCACCGCTTCCTGGCCTTTAGCATTATCATGGAAAAGGATAGAATTAGAGAGGACAGGAAAATTTTTAATTGGGGAAGGACAAATTATGAGGCTATAAGGCTAGAGCTTGCGGGTGTGAATTGGGATGACGTTTTTGCAGGGAAATCTACTATGGACATGTGGTCAATGTTTAGGGATCTCTTGCAGGATGTTAGGGATAAATTTGTCCCGGTGAGGAAGATAAAGAATGGTAGGGTGAAGGAACCATGGGTGACAAGTGAGGTGGAAAATCTAGCAGGTGGAAGAAGGCAGCATACATGAGGTTTAGGAAGCAAGGATCAGATGTGTCTATTAAGGAACATAGGGTAGCAAGAAAGGAGCTTAAGAAGGGGCTGAAAAGAGCAAGAAAGGGCAGGAGAAGGCCTTGGTGAGTAGGGTAAAGGAAAACCCCAAGGCATTCTTCAATTATGTGAAGAACAAAAGGATGACAGGAGTGAAGGTAGGACTGATTAGATATAAAGCTGGGAAGATGTGCCTGGAGGCTGTGGAAGTGAGCGAGGTCCTCAATGAATACTTCTCTTCGGTATTCACCAATGAGAGGGAACTTGATGACGGTGAGGACAATATGAGTGAGGTTGATGTTCTGGAGCATGTTGATATTAAGGGAAAAGAGGTGTTGGAGTTGTTAAAATACATTAGGACGAATAAGTCCCCGGGGCCTGACGGAATATTCCCCAGGCTGCTCAACGAGGCGAGAGAAGAGATTGCTGAGCCTCTGGCTGGGATCTTTATGTCCTCATTGTCCATGGGAATGGTACCAGAGGACTGGAGGGAGGCGAATGTTGTCCCCTTGTTCAAAAAAGGTAGTAGGAATAGTCCGGGTAACTATAGACCAGTGAGCCTTACATCTGTGGTGGGAAAACTGTTGGAAAAGATTCTTAGAGATAGGATCTATAGGCATTTAGAGAATCATGGTCTGATCAGGGACAGTCAGCATGGCTCTGTGAAGGGCAGATCGTGTCTAACAAGCCTGATAGAGTTCTTTGAGGAGGTGACCAGGCGTATAGATGAGGGTAGTGCAGTGGATGTGATCTGCATGGATTTTAGTAAGGCATTTGACAAGGTTCCACACGGTAGGCTTATTCAGAAAGTCAGAAGGCATGGGATCGAGGGAAGTTTGGCCAAGTTGGATTCAGAATTGGCTTGCCTGCCGAAGGCAGAGGGTTGTGGTGGAGGGAGTACATTCGGATTGGAGGATTGTGACTAGTGGTGTCCCACAAGGATCGGTTCTGGGACCTCTACTTTTCATGATTTTTATTAACGACCTGGATGTGGGGGTAGAAAGGTGGGTTGGCAAGTTTGCAGATGACACAAAGGTTGGTGGTGTTGTGGGTAGTGTAGAGGATTGTCAAAGATTGCAGAGAGACATTGATAAGATGCAGAAGTGGGCTGAGAAGTGGCAGATGCAGTTCAACCCAGAGAAGTGTGAGGTGGTACACTTTGGAAGGACAAACTCCAAGGCAGAGTACAAAGTAAATGGCAAGATTCTTGGTAGTGTAGAGGAGCAGAGGGATCTGGGGGTACATGTCCACAGATCCCTGAAAGTTGCCTCACAGGTAGATAGGGTAGTTAAGAAAGCTTATGTGGTGTTAGCTTTCATAAGTTGAGAGATAGAGTTTAAGAGTCGCGAGGTAATGATGCAGCTCTATAAAACACTGGTTAGACCACATTTGGAGTACTGTGTCCAGTTCTGGTCACCTCACTATAGGAGGATGTGGAAGCATTGGAAAGGGTACAGAGGAGATTTACCAGGACGCTGCCTGGTTTAGAGAGTATGTATTATGATCAGAGATTAAGGGAGCTAGGGCTTTACTCTTTGGAGAGAAGGAGGATGAGAGGAGACATGATGGAGGTATACAAAGTATTAAGAGGAATAGATAGAGTGGACAGCCAGCGCCTCTTCCCCAGGGCACCAAGAGGACATGGCTTTAAGGTAAGGGGTGGGAAGTTCAAGGGGGATATTAGAGGAAGATTTTTTACTCAGAGAGTGGTTGGTGCGTGGAATGCACTGCCTGAGTCAGTGGTGGAGGCAGATACACTAGCGAAATTTAAGAGACTACTAGACAGGTATATGGAGGAATTTAAGCTGGGGGGTTATATGGGAGGCAGGGTTTAAGGGTTGGCACAACATTGTGGGCCGAAGGGCCTGTACTGTGCTGTACTATTCTATGTTCTATATGAAATTGAATCTCAGGGTTTTGTATGGTGACATATATGTACTTTGATAATAAATTTACTTTGATCTTTGAACTTTGATAGGTTGGTCCAGAAGGTTAAGGCACAAGTCTCCAGGGTGTGTTGGCAAACTGGATTCAAATTTAGCTTGCTGATAAAAGTAAAAGGCCTCTTTTAATTTTAAATGGAATTTTTTAATTGAAGTCTGAACAAATGGTATACCGTAGTGCTTGGATTTTTTGTTTTTTTAATGTATAAGGACTTGGATGAGAAATAGATAATCCGGTTAACAATTTTGCAGATGACATGAAAATTGGTGGAGTCATGGATGGCAAAGAAGATAGGTCAGCTGGAAATTTGGGTGGAGCAGTAGCTGATGGAATTTAATCCAGACAAATATAACATAATGGACTTTGAAAAGTCAAACCCTGGGAAGAGATATGGAGTAAATGGAAGGGTCCTTAGAACAGTGATGTACAGAGAAATATGGGATCCAGCTCAATAGGTAATTGAAAGTAAATGATACAGGCAGATAGGATTGTGAAGTGGACATTTGATATGCTTTCCTCATAGACCAAGACACTGAGTGTAAGAGTTAAGACTTAATGTTGAAACTGTACCAAACAGTAGTTTGACCACATGTGAAGTACAAACGTATTTTGCAATCCACTCTATCGGAAGAATGCTGTGCCAATAGAGAAAATGAAAGAGATTCATCAGGAATGCAAGGCTGTAGAGTTTGGATTGGCGGGGTTTATTCCCACTCAAACACAAGAGATTCTGCAGATGGTGGAAATACAGAGGTACACATGAAAAATGCTGCAGGAATTCAGCAGGTCAAGCAGCGTCTGTGGAGAGGAACAAACAGTCGACATTTTGGACTGAGATGCTTCATCAGGCAAAACTTGAATGGAAGGGTAAGAAGACAAAATAAGAAGATGAGGGGCAGGGAGGGAGTACAAGCTGTCAGATAGTAGGTAAAACAAGGGGAGGGGAAGGTGGGTGGATGGCTGTGGAAGCGGGAGGGGGGATGAAGTGAGAAGCTGAGAAATGATAGATGGAAGCAGTAAAGGGTTGAAGAAGAAGGAAACTGATAGGAAAGGACAGTGGACCAGGGGAGAAAGGGAAGGAGGAGGACTCCAGAAGGAGATGGCCAAGTGAGGAGAAGAGAAGGGATAAGAGGGGAGACAGAATGAGGAATGGAATAAAAGAGAACGTGGAAGGGAGAGAAATTACTAGATTACCGAAATCGATGTTCATATCATCAGGTTACAGGCTACTCAGACAGGATATGAGGTGTTGCTCCTCCAAACTGAGAGTGGCCTCATCATGGCATGGAATGGGAATGGGGAGTCAGATTGAAATAGGTGGCCTCCATGAAATCCCTACTTTTGTGTTGGGTGGAGTGAAGGTGCTTGATGAAGCGATCTCTCAATCTACACTGGATCTCACTGATTAGAAGCTGCTGCTCTGGGAGCACCGGATGCAGTAGATGATCTTGACAGACTCGCAGGTGACGTGTCATCTCACCTGGTAGGACTGTTTGTGGCCGTTAAGCAGGAGGTGCCTGCAGAGATAAATTCCAGGAAGGAGATCAATGGGGAAGGATGAATAGACAAGGGAGAACTAGAATGTTAGTGGCTGAGGGATGTCCACATTGAAGTTTACAAAATTATAAGGGGCATGGATAGGACAGATAGTCAGAGGCATTTTCCTAGGGCAAGGGAATTCAGAACTAGAGAGCACATCTTTCAACTGAAAGGGAAGGTAGTTAAAGGGGATATGAGGAGGAAGTTTTCACACAGAGAGTGGTGATTATCTGGAATGAGCTACCAGAGGAGGTGGTAGAGGCAGATGCAATCACAATGCTTGAAAGGAATTTTCAACATATTGGTGAGAAGGCATGCCAGTGCTCATAGTTCATTAGGAGTTTGAAAAGATTTGGTATGTCACCAAAGTCCATTACAGATTTCTACAGCTGTATCATGAAGATCTTTCCTACTGGTTGCATCACTGCCTGGATATGGAGGCTCTAATGTGCAGGATTGAAGGAGGTGTCAGGCAACTGTACACTCAGCCAGTTCCATCATGGGCATAATTGAGGGTCCCTTCAAAACACAGTGCCTCAAGGAGGAGTCAGACCTGTATCTGTGCACAACTACATATCAATTAAATAAAAAAGCACGCACACGGGAGATGGCTTCAACTAGTGTATTCACATTGCAGCGAGAGAGAGAGAGAGAGAGAGAGAGAGAGAGAGAGAGAGAGAACGAACATTGTGCATGCATAGACAACAGAACATGCGCAGACAACAGATCAATGCGTAGTGCTGGGGGGGTGGGTGGTCATAGCTCTAAAAGAAATAGATCAATACATTACACTTCCCTTGTAGATTAATGCAACATTAAACTGTATATATTCAATTTCCCTTTCATAAACCCATATTCCAAATAAACACACTTTCACAATAACAGTCCATAACTAACTTTACTGTTCTAAAGATTCAGTCTTTTGGGTGGTTCTCTGTTTCTTTCTGGATAGTGCATCTGGACCTGTGGAGGGGCATCAGGTTTGCTAGGTGTCTTGTCGAAGTCAACATTCTCAGTTTTCAGTGTTATGTTGCTGTCAGTGACATCATCACTGAGAGGAAAGTTCGGTGACTGTAATGTGTCCATCTTGTTGGATGTAGCTTACTCAGGTGTGTTCTTCGGTTGAGCATCCTGTATCTGATCCACATAACGTCTCCATGTCTGATCTCCAATATCCACTGTGTACAACAGTAGTCTAGTTCTTGTAGTAATCCTACCTGGTGTCAACTTGTCTTCTCTGTAATCATGCACGAGTACATCCTGTCCAATCCCAAAGCTCCTTGCTGCTTCACTTGGCAACTGGCTGAACTGTTTATTCTGCACTTCCCTCCGTAGATCTGATTTCAGCAGGTCTATGTGAGATCTCAGATTCCTGTTTTGAACAGCACTGCAGGGGTCTGATTTGTCGTCCCATGAACAGAGTTCCAATACACAAAAAGGAAGTTGTCCACCTTGTGTTATAGAGGAATGTCCTCCTTGCCCATCACTTTAATAGACTACTTGTGAAGGCTTGGAAAAATCTTTCAGCTAACCCATTCATTGCTGGGGTGGTTAGGAGAAGACTTGAAATGTCTGATGCCATTTTCCTTCATGAACAGTCTGAGTACTTCTGACGTGTATTGTCGTCTGTTGTCACTCACAATTTGTTCTGGTAAGCCATTTCCGGTGAAGGTAGTCCTCAGAGTGGAGGCAGTCTTTGCTGAGGTGGTTGACTTCATTGGTCTAACCTCTGGTCACTTTGAATAAGTATCCATGGCAATCAGGAACATGGAGTACATGAATGGCTCAGCAAAGTCAATATGTACTCTGCTTTGGTGAAGACAGCCACTCCCATGGGTGTAATGGTGCCTGTGGGGGTGCATTTTGAAACTTTTGGTATCCTGGACAGCTCTTAGCCAAGTCTTCAATCTGCTTATCCATTCCTGGCCAACACACGTAGCTCCAGGGCAAAACTCTTCATTTTGACTGTACCCAGGTGTCCTTCATGCAGATACAAGGCCTAAATATGACCTGAGTTGTGACACATTTTCCAGTTTGGGTGCCTGTAGCACTGCTTCAATCTTCTCTTGTGACTTATGTAAGCCATGCTTGTCAGTGACATGTCCACAATATGAGATTTCATTCTTAAAAAACTCACATTTCTCTCCCTTTGCACACAGACCATATGCACTCAGCCTGGTAAGCACTTTTTAGCCAGTCACCATGATGTCATCAAGGTGATATTGTGTTCCTGGGATATCTTGGGACACTTGGTCCATTGCCCTTTGCCAAATTGCTGGAATTGATGCGACGCCAAAGACGAGACAATTATACTGGAACAGTCCCTTGTGAGGAACTTCCTGCTTAACTCTCCATTTGCAGATTAGCTTATGACAAGTCAATCTTTGAAAACCTCTCCTCACCTGCCAAAGATGCAAAAGTGCCTTCTATTTATGGCAGGGGATACTGCACAGTATGCAGCACCAGATTGCTACTCACCTTGAAATCTCCACATCTGTGAACGGCTCTGGCCTTTCCTTTCTTGATCACCGGGACAAATGGACATGGCCCAATCACTCCACTCAATCTTGGAGAGAATGCCAGATGCCTCCAAGCTCAGCAGTTCAGTACCCACTTTAGGATGTAGTGCGCAAGGAACTAGACACATTTTATGGAATCTTTGTGTTGCTGTTTCATCCATTTCATTTCTGGCTTTAACTTCTTTGAGTATACCAATCCCCTCTCAAACACCTTCTCATTAGCATTAAGCAGTTGTGCCAGTCTCTGGTTAGTGCTACCATTTGGGTTGCCGTTGCCTGTTATGTCACATTGAGAGCTTTGAGTGACAGTCTAGTTGGATTTTTCTCAACCATTCACATCCAAAAATTGCTGGCCCTCCACTTTTCAATACATAAAACTCTAACTGTTGTTTTTGGCTTTCATACATCATGTTTACTTTCTGTTTGCCTTTGGGAGACATTTTGTCACCTGTGTAGGTCTATAGCATCACTGAGGTCTTCTCTAATGGTATCTTAGGTAACAGTCTGTTGTCGGCAGCCTCAGAGGTTATGGACAAAGCTGACCGCGTGTTGCACAGTTCAGGCATTTTGGCCCATAACCGGGTACCAATCTTTTAATCTTCCCTAAGATCAATCTTACTCTTTCCTCCAACTTTATTTTATCCATATGCTTGTCCAAGAATCTTTTAAATGTCCCTAATATATCTGCCTCTGCCACCATTCTTGGCAGCACATTCTACACACTCCCCACTCCCTTTGCAAAAAAAACCTTTGAAGTTCTCCCTATACTTTCCTCCATTCAAATTAAAAATATGCCTTCTCATGTTAGCCATTTTCTCCCTGGTAAAAAGTCTCTTGCTGTCCATTCTGTCAAGTCACCTCTCATCCTCCTTCACTCCAAAGAGAAAAGACTTCGCTCACTCAATCTACCATCTTAAGACATGGTGGCTAATCCAGGCAGCATCCTGGAAAATCTCCACTTTATTCTCTCTAAGCTTCCGCATTATTCCTGTATTGAGAGGACTAGAACTTACACTTATCTACTTTTGTAATTTTTTAAAAATCTTGCATTGCTTTACTGCCACAAAACAACAAATTTTACAAAATATATATCAATGATAATAAATCTGATTCTGATACTTAGTTAGGAAAGGAATGGAGGGATATAATTTAGTTTAGGCAAAGGGATCAAAATAGATTGGCATCACAGTCAGCATTGATAAGATGGACCAAAAGGGTTTTTTTCTGTGTTGTATGTTTCTAAGATTTAGTGATTCCATGATATAATTTTTTTAAAATTCAGCCAAGCTCACAGATGTTTGACCCTAAGGTCACTCGTACCTTTGTGACCTTCACTTCGTGAGCTTTATCATTCATTTTTGTTCTACTTTCTTTCTCAGCAGCCTGTCACGTTGCATGTGCTGCACATTTGCCAGAGCGTAAATCTGCTGCCTGAACTCATTTGGTACTAATCTGCAATACACCATTAGAAGGAATAAGCCGGTGAGAATCATGTAATATCATCATTGACCTTCTTGAGCATCTGTGCCTCATTCAAGGAGGGTAATGGTCATATTACATGGTAGGCGACAGGCACACACTGCTGGGATGGTGATACTATAGTTGATACAATAAGGCCATTTAAGAGACTCTTAGATAGGCACATTGATGTAAGAAAAATGGAGGGTTTATGGGCTGTTTAGGAGGGAGGGGTTAGATTGATCAAGGAGTATGATTATATAGATCAGGACAAATCTGTGGGCTGAAGAGCCTGTACTGTGCTGTACTACTCTCCTTTCTCTGTTCTATGTTCTACATGGTTCTTGTTTCATTTGCCATCTAATTCTATCCTAGCGGTCAGACATGTCTTTGATGCAATGCATTACGTCAACAGTAGGCTGTGCTACATTGCTGCAAAGCCCTGTTATTAGAAGTGTTTGCTCAGCACTGAGAATATTCATCTGACCAGCTTGCAAAATCATCAGATTCATTTAACACTGCACAGGACTCAGATTAACTTCACACAAATGAGCAAGATAAAATATAAAAAGGTTTGAACAGAGGGAGTGAACTTTCATTTTTGATACTGAACGCAATGCTATCCTGTAAAGGTATGAGAGGAAACTTATATTAAAATTAAATTAAACTAGTGAACATTGTTATCAATCTAATCACCTGAACACAAGACCACTTTGACCATTCTTCAGTTATAGAATCTGG
This sequence comes from Mobula birostris, assembly GCF_030028105.1. Lineage (NCBI taxonomy): Eukaryota > Metazoa > Chordata > Chondrichthyes > Myliobatiformes > Myliobatidae > Mobula > Mobula birostris. The sequence continues at coordinate 88,015,434 of NC_092370.1, read as the reverse complement.
GGTCAACCCCTTTGTCAGTGTGGAATGGCTTATATGGTTTCTGCGTTTGAGTTTATTTTAGAAGTCATTTCTGATTTTAAGTGTTTTCTTGCTAACCTTCAAGAAGATACTCAGAATTCCCCTTGTTGGAATTAATAGCACCAGAACAACTATTGGAAGTTTTAAAGTCCAAGTTTAAAGTAAATTTATTATTAAAATACCTATGTCATCCCATACTACCTTGAGATTCATTTTCAAAATTCAAGATCCATTTATTATCAAAAAAGTATAAATTATACAACCTTGAGATTGCTTACTCACAAGCAGCCTCTAAACAAGAAACCTGAAATAATCCAATTGAGAAAAAAAATAAAAATAAAAATAAAAGACCAACACTCAATGCGCAAGAGACCAGCATTCTGAACCAAAAGTGTATCCTCAGATCCAAACCGTGGATCAGCCTGGTGTAGGCCCAAAGCCTCGCTTATCAGTTAATTACATTAGTAGGGATAGTCCGGGTAATTATAGACCAGTAAGCCTTACGTCTGTGGTGGGAAAGCTGTTGGAAAAGATTCTTAGAGATAGGATCTATGAGCATTTAGAGAATCATGGTCTGATCAGGGACAGTCAGCATGGCTCTGTGAAGGGCAGATCATGTCTAACAAGCCTGATAGAGTTCTTTGGGGAGGTGACCAGGCATATAGATGAGGGTAGTGCAGTGGATGTGATCTACATGGATTTTAGTAAGACATTTGACATGGTTCCACACGGTAGGCTTATTCAGAAAGTCAGAAGGCATGGGATCCAGGGAAGTTTGGCCAGGTGGATTCAGAATTGGCTTGCCTGCAGAAGGCACAGGGTGGTGGTGGAGGGAGTACATTCAGATTGGAGGATTATGACTAGTGGTGTCCCACAAGGATTGGTTCTGGGACCTCTACTTTTCGTGATTTTTATTAACGACCTGGATGTGGGGGTAGAAAGGTGGGTTGGTAAGTTTGCAGACGACACAAAGGTTGGTGGTGTTGTGGATAGTGTGGAGGATTGTTGAAGATTGCAGAGAGACATTGATAAGATGCAGAAGTGGGCTGAGAAGTGGCAGATGGAGTTCAACCCAGGGAAGTGTGAGGTGGTTCACTTTGGAAGGACAAACTCCAAGGCAGAGTACAAAGTAAATGGCAGGATACTTGGTAGTGTGGATGAGCAGAGGGATCTGGGGGTACATGTCCACAGATCCCTGAAAGTTACCTCACAGGCAGATAGGGTAGTTAAGAAAGCTTATGGGGTGTTAGCATTCGTAAGTCGAGAGATAGAGTTTACGAGTCACGAGGTAATGATGCAGCTCTATAAAACTCTGGTTAGGCCACACTTGGAGTACTGTGTCCATTTCTGGTCGCTTCACTATAGGAAGGGTGTGGAAGCATTGGAAAGGGTACAGAGGAGATTTACCAGGATGCTGCTGGTTTAAAGAGTATGCATTATGATCAGAGATTAAGGGAGCTAGGGCTTTACTCTATGGAGAGAAGGAGGATAAGAGGAGACATGATAGAAGTGTACAAGATAATAAGAGGAATAGACAGCCAGCGCCTCTTCCCCAGGGCACCACTGCTCAATACAAGAGGACATGGCTTTAAGGTAAGGGGTGGGAAGTTCAAGGGGGATATTAGAGGAAGGTTTTTTTACTCAGAGAGTGGTTGGTGCGTGGAATGCACTGCCTGAGTCAGTGGTGGAGGCAGATACACTGGTGAAATTTAAGAGACTACTAGACAGGTATATGGAGGAATTTAAGGTGGGGGGTTATATGGGAGGCAGGCTTTAAGGGTCAGCACTGTGCTGTACTGTTCTATGTTCCATATTTGCAGGTGTGGAACACAGCAGCCAGGGCAGTCCTCATAGCATCAGCACCACGGAGTTCACCATTATGGAGAATGAGTGAAATTTGCTCTTGTCCCGACCGACACCTTGTCTTTTCAGTCTATCTGGGCCAGCGTTTAAATTGACGCAACAACAGGACAGTGAAAGTCTCCGGTACCCTGGAGAGAGGAGTGAAAATCATGGAGAGCAAGCAAAATCGGCTCTCACCTTCGACCTGGGCTGGCGTTTAAATTGTCTGAACAGTGTAAAGTACCTCGCACTAGGACCTGGGCATCAGGCCTAGACCATGCCGCCCAGCAACTCGCTCTGGGCCTAGATTCCAGCCTGAAGCCATTCTCAAGCTCTGCAGAACAGCTCAGCACCCAGAGCGGTCTAACCTTTCACCCGGACCAGTTGAATGTGCACCTGAACTCCAACTGCAATGGTTCCGCAACACACCATCTCGGCTCATCCTCTCAACTTGCCTCGCCATTGCTCGCCCCTTCACAGTTTGCGGTGATAAATTAACACAATTTACCACAGGACAGGTCATTTTCCTGATGTTTTTAGTCAGCCTGCAGGTATTCACAGTAAAACAAAGAAATACAATAGAATCAATTATTTTAAAAAACTACGCACAAAGACTGATAAATAACCAATGTGCAAATGTCAAACTGAGCAAATAAATAATATTGAGATATGAGGTGTTGAGGTCTTAAAGGTGGTGCACAGATTGTGGAATCAGTTCAGAGTTGAGGTGAGTGAAGTTAACAATTTGTGTGGGACCCAAGGCTCCTGTACCACCTTCCCATGGGCAGCAGAAGGAAGAGAGCATGGTCCAGATAATGCAGTCCTTGATAATGGATGCTGTTTTCTTGTGGCAGTGCTCCTTGTAAGAGTTTTCAATACTGGGAAGGGCTTTGCCAGTGAAGGACCAGGCTGTATCCACCACTTTTTGTCGACTTCTCCATTCTTGGCACAGGTTCAATGATACTTGTACTTTCTTCCCTCAGTTACTGAGATCAGATCATTAGTTTAATTTCAGATAAGGGCATCCATCACTAACGATCCCCACCATATAGGCCTTGCTATTTTCTCACAGCTACCACCAGACAGGAGGACCTGAAACCTGAAGTTCCACACCAGCAGCTTTAAGAACAGCTACTTCATTTCAACCATCCGTTTCTTGGACCAACTGGCAAAACCCTAATCACTGAAGTTTTACAATACTTTTCATCATTTTGCACTCAAATGGACTGCTTTTTTTTTTCTAATTTTGTTCTTTCTTGTAAAAACTGTGTATAATTATGTTTAATTTATGCTTTTCTTGTCGCTGTTTGTCTGTGCCTGTAATGTTGCTGCAAGTAAATTTTTCATTGCACTTTTGCATATACTGTGCATGTGGCAATAAACTCAACTTTGACTTTGAGATAAAGAAATAAAGAAAACTGATTTTTAGAGTATTTTGCAAAATTCAGGGCACTTCAAAGTGCTTTAAATACAATCAAATACTGCTAACATGAAGGAGCTATTTAATTGTAGATAGGTACTCCACACAGATGAAATTTTGACTCCTACCTGTCTACACTAGCACAGTAGACAGTTTCCAACCCTCTTCATAAACCATCAGATTCTCATTCCCTACTCTGTTCGGCCCAAGGACAACTTCTATCCCGTTGTTGTCAGACTCTTCGACAGACTATTTGGATTATATAATGGATTCTTGACCTCACAATCTAACTCGTTACGACCTTGCACATTATTATTTTTCCTACACTTCACTTTTCAAGTTCAAGTTGAATTGTCATTCAACCACACACTGGTACAGCCAAACGAAACAGTGTTCCTGTGCCAACAGTCAGACACAGCACAAGACTCATTTAGCACATATAATTATGATAGCAGTAAACATACAGTCACAAAAAGTATAGCCCAAGTCCCTGAGTGTCAAGTCCTGTAGGTTGACGGTGCATGGGATGTTCTTGAATAGAGCAAGCCTGCAGCAATCCAATCATCACATGCTAACTGAAGCCAAAGACAAGCACAATCCAGCTTGTCTTCCACCGAGCAAACATTTGGAGGCCAGCCCCAACCCAGCCACGCCACACAGCCTCATGCATCTCCACCCCTGGAGGAATCAACAGGTGACCTCAGGCATGAGGGCCTCGTCCATGCAACAATGGTGTTGAAAAAGAAAATGACATTCTCAAAGACTTTGACGACTTGTTTTCTGGATTAAGATGTTTACCACCATATCAAGATTGATCCAACTATTGCACCAGTCGTGCATGCCCTGAGAAAGATTCCAGTAGCTCTCAGGGATCAAGTACTAGAGGAGCTACACAGAATGGAACAGGTGGGAGTCATAACAAGACAAATAGAACCGACCGACTGGGTGAATAGTATGGTGATAGTGGTCACAGAAAAAAAACGAGGATTTGCATGGATCCACAAAATCTCAAACAAGCCATCAAAAGAGAGCACTATCCGCTGCTCACGGTTGAAGAGGTTGTCTCCTGCATGCCTAATGTGAAATACTTTTCAGTATTAGATGCAAGTCAAGGTTTCTGGCAGATCAAGCTGGATGAAGTAAGTTCCAAATTATGCACCTTCAACACGCCCATAGGGAGATATCGTTTCCTATGTTTACCCATTGGGATTTCTTCTGCATCAGAGGTATTCCAGAGATCCGTGGCACAAATGATTGAAGATCTGGACGGGGTGGACAACATCATTGATGATTTGCTGATATGGGGTGACGCAATTGAGGAACATGATCAGCGACTGAGGAAGCTCCTGGAGAGAGCACATGAGTACAACCTAAAACTGAACAAAAGTAAATGTAAGATCAGAACCACAGAGATCAAATACATAGGTCATGTGCTCAGTGCTGATGGGCTAAAACCAGATGATGAAAAGATCAGAGCTGTGGTACAGCTACCACCGCCCGAAGACAAGCAAGAACTATTGAGGTTCATGGGCATGATACAGTATCTTGCCAAATTCATTCCCAACTTATCAAAGATCAGTGTTCCACTCCACTCCGAAAGCTACTCGAGAGCATTGGAAAGACAAACAAAAGAGAAGTTTTGACATATTGAAGCAGTTGGTTACCAATGCACCAGCACTGAAGTTCTATGATGTCAATAAACCGGTGACGACGTCTGTGGATGCCAGTCTGGAGGGAATAGGAGCTGTTATACTGCAGGATGGGAAGCCTGTGGCTTATGGATCATGAGCACTTACGGACTGTCAATGCCGATGTGCTCAAATCGAGAAGGAATTACTCGTCATAGTTTAAGGGTGTGAGAAGTTCCACCAGTATGTATATGGCAAAGAAATCCAGGTTGAGAGTGATCACAAACCACTTGAGAGCATCTTCAAAAAGCTACTCCACCAAGCTCCTATGAGGCTGCAAAGGATGCTTCTCAGGATACAGAGGTACACTCTCACAGTCACCTGTAAGCCAGGAAAAGAACTGCACATCGCTGATGCTTTGAGCCGTGCTTACCTCAAAGAGCAAAAGGAAGAGTTGCTAGGAAGAGAGCTGGAGGTCAACCTCAGCTACCCATCTCTGAGGAGAAGTTGAACATGTTCAGGAAAGTGACTGCAGATGATAGAAACCATAGAAACATTACAGCACAGAAACAGGCCTTTTGGCCCTTCTTGGCTGTGCCGAACCATTTTCTGCCTAGTCCCACTGATCTGCACCTGGACCATATCCCTCCATACACCTCCCATCCATGTATCTGTCCAATTTATTCTTAAATGTTAAAAAAGAACCCACATTTACCACCTCGACTGGCAGCTCATTCCATACTCCCACCACTCTTTGTGTGAAGAAGCCCCCCCTAATGTTCCCCTTAAACGTTTCCCCCTTCACCCTTAACCCATGTCCTCTGGTTTTTTTCTCCCCTTGCCTCAGTGGAAAAAGCCTACTTGCATTCACTCTATCTCTACCATGATCCTGAAGTGCAAATACTAAGAGACATTACAATGAATGGATGGCCAACAGAAAGAAAAGATGTTCCAAAGGAAATGCAGAAATACTGGACATTTAAAGAGGAAATCAGCTATACATCAGGACTAATGTTTAAAACGGCAAAATTCATCGTACCAAACCAAATGAGACAGGAAATGCGCAACAGAATTCATGAGTCACACCTAGGGATAGTGAAATGTAAAGAAAGAGCAAGGGACATTCTCTATTGGCCAGGCATGTCAACTCAGATAGAGGACATTGTGTCTCAGTGTACTATCTGTAATGAAAAGAAAAACAGCAATCCAAGAGAGTGTCTGCTTCCCCACCCACTACCAGGAAGACCATGGGAGAAGATTGGCACAGATCTCTTTCACTACAATGGTGCAGAATACCTGCTTTCTGTGGACAACTATTCAAAATATCCGGAGAACACCAAGTTAAGTGACACGTCCAGTCGAGGTGTCATTACCGCAATAAAGTCGACATTCGCAAGACATGGTATTCCAGATATTGTCGTTAGTGACAATGGTCCACAATATGCCAGTGGTGAGTTCAGAGGGTTCTCAGAAAACTGGGAATTTCAACATGTTACTTCCAGTCCAGGGCACGCTCAGTCTAATGGACAAGCAGAGAGAACTGTACAAATTGTCAAGAACATGCTCAAGAAGGCACATAGCAGCAACAGTGACCCTTACATTGTTCTGCTTGAATACTGCAACGCACCAATACCGCAACGCACCGACTGAGGGTGTGGGGTTCTCTCCTGCGCAGCTGTTGATGGGACGTCGTCTGAAGTCCAAACTGCCAACATCCACAACTCTACTGACTCCTGAAGGTAATGCTCAAGTACATGACAAGCAAATAAAGCAAAAGAGCTGCTATGACAGACATACAAGACAGTTGCCAGATCTACATACAGGTGAAAATGTCAGAACACAGAGAGGAGACACTTGGCAACTAGCTGTGGTTGTGAACAGACGTCAGCAACCAAGATCCTTCATAATTCGCATGCCGGATGGAAGAGTCTACAGGAGGAACAGGAAACATCTGCTGAAGACAGGTGAAAGTGAGTTTCCACGTACAGATGCACAGGACATTTCCACAGATACAGACATGGAAACAAATGACACCAAGAGTGATGCAGACCGCAAAAACACAGAGGTCACTCGAGAGACTGACACGGATGAAGGACAAGCACAGTCACCGTTGTATCACACACAGTCTGGGAGACAAGTCAGACTTCCAGCTAGATACAGAGACTCGACATACATACAGTCTCACACAGTTTGAGGCAAAGTCACACATGTTATAAGTTGCAAGGTGTGAAAGAAAAGGTTTATTAGTCTATGTTAGTAAAAGAAAATACACTGCTGTTAGTATTGTAAGATACAATGCAGAATACAGTACAAGAAGGAAAGATTTTTTTTAGTTTATGTCACGGTTGTTGCACTATAAGAAGGGCACACCTAGAGGCATTGTTTTGGTAATTCACAGTGTAAAAAGAAAAAAAAATCTTGAGGAGGGGCATGTAATGTATTGTGTGAGTATTCGTAGCGTCAGAGTGCGTATAACGTCAGGACGTGGAGAAGTAAAATTGGAAGTCTGTTGAATAAACGTGGTTGTTCAATCTACAGTGGTGTCCGAGTCACATCAATATTACGGAAGTGAAGACTAAGCTTAACTTTCTACTGGCAGAGTTCATACACCATGTGGATCACTGTCTCTCACTGTATCTTGCTCACAAACAACTGTAACTTATGTGGAAAATCCCACTCTGGCAGCTACGTCTGTTTGTAAGCTTGGCTTTGTGAGTCAATGCAGAGTAGCTGAACTCCACTGGGACATGTTCATAAACTTCATCCCAACACTCTCCTCCTCCATTCACCATCACTACTGGAACAGTCCCCTTTCCCCACGTAAAATATTCTCCCATCTAATAAACAAAAATTTTAACTGAACTCAAAATAAATCCTGTATTTTACTCTGAAAATGGCAACACTAGTGGATAGGGTGGTCATGAAAACCTATAGCATTCTTGCTTTTATCAGTTGGGACAATGAGTAGAAAAGTTGACAAGTCATTTTGCAGCTGAATAAAACTACGGTTAGTGTATATTTGAAGTATTATATTCGGTCCTAGTCACCACATTACAGGAAGGATTTCAAGGCTTTGGAGAGGGTGCAGAAGAGTGTTTCGGTAATGTAGTAGTTAGTATAATGCTATTGCAATGTTAGAGACCCAAGTTCAGTTCCACTGCTGACTGTAAGGAATTTGTACATCTTCTGCATGACGATGTGGGTTTCTTCTGAATGCTTCATTTTCTTCCCAGATTCCAATGACGGATGGGTTAGTAGGTTAAACAGTCACATGGGTGTAATTAGGCAGCGTGGCCTTGTTGAGTCAGAATGGCAAATTATTTTGCTGTATCTCTAAATAAAACAAACATAATAAAATTGCAGAGGTTCAGCAGGATGTTGCCTGGATTATAAGGTATTTGCCAAAAAGTGAAGTGGGACAAATTTGAATTGTTTTCTCTGGAGTATTGGAGGTTGAGGGGGCGACCTGCTAGAATTATATAAAAAATTAGAATAGATGGTCAGAGCCTTTTTTCCCAGGCTGGAAATGCCAAATACCAGAGGGCATCCCTTTAACATGAGAGGAAGAAAGTTTAAGGAGATTTGGAGGCAAGTGTTTTTTACAATGAGTGGTAGATGCCTGGAAGACAGTGCGTGAAGAAGTGGTGAGTGGTGGAAGCAAATACAGGAGCAACATTTAAACACACACATGAGCAGGCAGGGAATTAAGTGATTTAGAGCATGTGTAGGCAGACGTGAATAGCTTAATCTGTCATCATGATTTGCATAGACATCATGAGACAAAGGACCTGATCCTTTGCTGTGCAGTTCAAAAACCAATATTGTTTCTCCTCCGTTTTTTGAATTTGAATTGAATTTGAATTGACTTTATTTCTTACACCCTTCACATACATGAGTAAAAATCTTTATGTTACGTCTTCACCTAAATGTGTAATGTGCAATTTATAGAAATTTGTAATAAATAGTATGTACAACAGGACCATCAGTATAGCATAGAAATACAATTATGTCAGCGAGGATACGAGTTGACAATAAACTGGACTGGTCTAAGAACACTGAGGCTGTCTACAAGAAGGGTCAGAGCCGTCTCTATTTCCTGAGGAGACTGAGGTCCTTTAACATCTGCCGGACGATGTTGAGGATGTTCTACGAGTCTGTGGTGGCCAGTGCTATCATGCTTGCTGTTGTGTGCTGGGGCAGCAGGCTGAGGGTAGCAGACACCAACAGAATCAACAAACTCATTCGTCAGGCCAGTGATGTTGTGGGTATGGAACTGGACTCTCTGACGGTTCTGTCTGAAAAGAGGATGCTGTCCAAGCTGCATGCCATCTTGGACAATGTCTCCCATCCACTACATAATGTACTGAGTGGGCACAGGAGTACATTCAGCCAGAGACTCATTCCACCGAGATGCAACACAGAGAGTCATAGGAAGTCATTCCTGCCTGTGGCCATCAAACTTTACAACTCCTCCCTTGGAAGGTCAGACACCCTGAGCCAATAGGCTGGTCCTGGACTTATTTCATAATTTACTGGCATAATTTACATATTACTATTTAACTATTTATGGTTCTATTACTATTTATTATTTATGGTGCAACTGTAACAAAAACCTATTTCCCCCGGGATCAATAAAGTATGACTATGACTATGTGAATTAATCAGTCTGATGGCCCAGTGGAAGAAGCTGATCCGGAGCCTGTCATTCCTGGCTTTTATGCTGCGGTACCGTTTTCCAGATGGTAGAAGCTGGAATACATATTGTGGTTGGGGTGACTTGGGTCCCCAATGATCCTTTGGTCCCTTTTTACATACCTGTCTTTGGAAATGTCCTGAATAGTGGGAAGTTCACATCTACAGATGCACTGGGCTGTCCGCACCACTCTCTGCAGAGTCTTGCGATTGAGGGAAGTACAGTTCCCATACCAGGCAGTGATGCAGCCAGTCAGGATAATCTTAATTGTGCTCCTGTAAAAAGAATTTGGGGACTCATGCCAAACTTCTTCAACTGTCTGAGGTGAAAGAGGCACTTTTGTGCTTTTTCACCATACGGCCGGTATGTACAGACCATGTGAGATCCTTGGTGATGTGTATACTGAGGAACTTAAAAGCTGTTCACCCTCTCAACCCTAGATCTATTGATGTCAATAGGGGTCAGCCTGTCTCCATTCTTACAGTACCATTCTTGAACATGGTGGTTCATCCTGAACAATTATCAAGGAATCTCAATGCCCCTTTCACCTCTGTTTAATTGCCTGCAAGTTCTGTTTCATTTACAGGTGCACTTTGTAAAATCAAGCTTATTCATCGTTCAGTGTTCACATCTCTTCTTACTATCCCCACTTTACCGGTCACTGTTGTGCTGAAGAATATACATTGGCTCCTGATCCAGCAGCATGCTGATAGCCTTGGTTTGAACTCTTCAGATGCGTCATCACTATTGTCCTCCAGCTTATTGACAGATGGTGATGAGGTGGTGTACAGGAGTGAGGTAGGTCAGCTGTTTGAGTCGTGATGTAACAGCCTTTTGCACTCAATGTCAGTAAAGCCATGCAACTGATTGCATACCTTAGAAGTGGAAGCCAGGTGAATATAGATCTCCTCATGTTGAAGGGTCTGCAGTGGAAAAAGTGAGCAGCTTGGAGTTGCTGGGTGCCAACATCTTGAAGGATCTATCCTGGACTTAGCACATGGATGAAACCATGAATACAGCATGCCAGCCTTTCTGTTCTCTAAGAGGTTTAAGATGATTCAGCATGTCATCAAAAACTAACAGCTCTACAGATGTACAGTGCAGCAGACAGCATTTTAAGTGATTGTATCAATGCCTGGTATGGAAACTATAGAGTGTGAATCAGAATCAGGCGTACAGTATTATCACTCTCTTATATGACATAAAATTCATTGCTTTGCAGCAGTAGTGCAAAGAATGTAAAGAAATAAATAATGAAGTCGTGTCCATGGATTCATGAATCTGACAGCAGAGGGGAAGAAACTGTCTCTAAAATGTTGATTGTGGGTCTTCAGTCACCAGTATTTCCTCCTTGATGGTAGCAGCAAGATGGTGAGGATATATCAAGATGGATGCTGTCTTCTTGAGGCACTGCCTCTTGAAGACGTCTTCAATGGTGGGGAATGTTTTGTCCATGATGGAGCTAGTTGAATCTACAATATCTGCAGCCACTTGTGATCCTTTGCATTGGAGCCTCCATGCTAGGCACTGATGCAACCAGTTAGAATGCTTTCCGCTGTACATCTGTCATAATTTGCAAGAGCCTTTGGTAAACTCCCAAATCTCCTCACACTCCTGATGAAGCAGAGCTGCTTGATCTTCATGATGGCATCAATGTGTTGGGCTTAAAACAGATCCTTGGAGATGTTAACACCCAGAAACTTAAAGCTGCTCATCCTTTCCACTGCAGACTCCTTGACGAGGACTGGTGCGTGTTTTTCCAACTTCCCCTTGCTGAAGTCCACAATTCGTTCCTTGGTCTAGTTGATGTTGAACGCAGGGTTGTTATTGTAGCACCACTCAACCAGTTGATCAATCTCACTCTTGTATACCTCCTCATTCTCATTTGAGATTTTTCCACCATTAGTGGTGTCACTTACAGGTTTAAGGGTTTAATTTGAGCTGTGTTTGTCACACAATCATGAAAGTAGAGATTCAAGTCAATTCAAGTACATTTATTATCAAACAATGTATAACTTATACAACCTGCAGATTTGCTTGCTACAAGTGGCCACAAAGCAAGAAAACCAAAAGGACCCAATTAAAAAGGATAAAAATAAAAATAGAAGACTAACACTCCTTGTGCAAGAGAAAGAAAAAAATTAGGCAAACAATTTAAGTGAACAACAGCATTCCAAACCAAAAATGAGTCCTCAAATCCAAACCACGGAGAAGCCTAGAGTAGGCCTAAAGCCTCCCTTTATCAGTTCATCATATTACTGGGCAAGCACAGTAGCCGGGGCAGGCTTAATAGAGCAGTGGTTAAGCATGCATCTTGAGGTGCACCTAAATTCTTTGTCAGCGAAAAGGTGATGTGGACTCAACCATTTAATTACAGGTACAGTTATCCCCACCATTGAGGACATCTACAAGAAGCAATGCCTCAGGAAGGCAATATCGTTATCAGGGAACCCACAATCTGGGCCATGCCCTCTTCTTAATGCTGCCATCAGGCAGGAGCTACAAGAACCACAGCTCAAAGTTTAATAGCAGCTTCTTCCCCACTGTCCTCAGGTTCCTGAACTGACCTGAGAAACCCTAATATCACCTCAGACTTTATTTCTTTTCTCTCGCTACCTTAACTTGTACTGGTGACATTCTGTTTATAATTTATGTTTACATTCTGTTTGTAATTATGTTAGTTGGAGTTTATATTATTTTGTTTCTCATGTTTGTAATGTATAGTGCTATGGCAAGAAGTGAATTTTCATGGTATCTGTACCCATGACAATAAACTTGAACTGGAACTCATGCTCACATCCAATGTATGCTCCATAATTTTAAGCTATCTTTAGAGTGTAAAGCAAACAAAATCTGCAAATGCTACAAAACTAAATTAAATACAGAATTCAGGATAGAAGTTTCTGACCTGAATAATAGTCTCTATTTCCCTCTCCTGCTGCTGTTTGCCCTGCTGATTATCTCCAACATTTTCTGTTTCTAGATCTTTATCGTGACTAGATTAGATTCAACTTTATTGTCATTGTGCCGAGTACAGATACAAAGCCAATGAAATGCAGTTAGCAGCTGACCAGAAATACAAAGAATCATGTTATTTACAAAATAAATTTTGTAAATAACACTATTACATAATATAATACAATAACAAATGCCTTTCCTTGAATAAAACAATGGATGTTGTAGTTCAAAATTGTGATCAAGTTTGAAGATGCTTCACTAGCTACACTGATCAGAAGTGATGCCACTAACTAGTAGAGACCTGGACAGTGTAAAACAAAGAAAAGAAATATGCAATACTGCCAAAATGCATGCAAGATTTGAGGTAGTGGACGTATGCAATCAGATCTAAAAACATTCAGAGATGCTGGAAGAATAGCTTGTATATTAGCACACAATTCTTAATTTAAACAAGTATGGTATTCAGTTTGTTGACAGCAGACAGATGGCGTTTTTGAGAACAATTTTGTCATGGTTATGAAGGACTGGAAAATTGCAAGAGTCACTCCACTCTTCAATAATGGAGAGAGGCAGACCAGTTAGTCTGACCTCAGTGGATGGGAAGATGTTGGAGTCGATTGTTAAGGATGTGGTTTTGGGGTATTTGGAGGCACATGACAAAATAGGCTGTAGTCAGGATGATTCCCTTAAGGAAAAATCTAGCCTGGCAAATCTGTTGGAATTCTTTGAGGAAATAACAAGCGAGATAGGCAAAGGAGAATCAGTTGATTTTGTGAACTTGGATTTTTAGAAGGCCTTTGACAAGGTGCCATAGATGAAGCTGCTCAACAAGTTAAGAGCCCATGGTACTACAGGAGAGACACCAGCACGGATAAAGCAGTGGCTGATTAGCAGGATGCAAAGAGTTGGGATAAAGTGACCATTTGATGGTTGGCTGCCAGTTACTTGTTGTGCTGCACAGTGTCTGTGTCAGGACGGTTTCTTTTTACATTATATGTCAATGACTTGGATGATGGAATTGATGGTTTCATTGCAAAGTTTGCAGACAAAATGAAGATAACTGGAGGGGCAGGTAGTTTTGAGGAAGTAGAGAGACTACAGGAGGACTTAGACCAATTAGGAGAATGGGCAAAAAAGTGACAGATGGAATAATGTCGGGAAGTGTATGGTCTTGCGCTTTGGTAGAAAAAAATACAAGGGTAGACTATTTTCTAAATGGAGAGAAGATTCAAAAATCAGAGGTGCAAGGGGACTTGAGTCCTTGAGCAGGATTCCCCAAAGGTAATTTGCAGGTTGAGGTAGTGGCGAGGAAGGCAAATGCAATGTTAGCATTCACTTCAAGAGGACTAGAATACAAAACCAAGGATATAATTCTGAGGCCTTATAAAGCACTGGTGAGGCCTCATTTGGAGTAGTTTGAGCACTTTGGAGCCCCTTATCTAAGAAAGGATGTGCTGACATTGGAAAGTTCAAAGGAAGTTGATGAAAATGATCCTGTGAATGAGAAGCTTAGCATATGAGGAGCATTTGATGGCTATGGGCCTGTACTCACTGGAATTCAGAAGAATGAGGGGAATCTCATTGAACCCTATCAAACGTTGATAGAGTGGGTGTTGCAAGAATGTTTCCTAGTGTGAGGTAGTCTTGGACTAGAGGACACAGCCTCAGAATAGAGGAACATCCATTTAGAACCAAGATGAAGAGGAATTTCTTTAGTCAGCGAGTACTGAATCTGTGGAATTCATTGTCACAAGTGGCTATGGAGGGCAAGTCACTGGGTACTTTTAAGGTCAAGGTTGATAGATTCTTGATTAGTCAGGACATGAAGGGTTTTGGGAGGAAGGCAGGAGATTGGGGCTGAGGGAGAAAATGGATCAGCCATTATAGAATGGCAGGGCAGACTCAATGGGCCAAATGGCCTCATTCTGGTCCTATATCTTATGGTCTTATGGACTGATGAAAGCATCTTCCCTGAATGCATTATGGCTTTGCATGGTAACTGCTCTGCCTGTGACCACAAGAAAATACATAGAATTGTGGACACAGTTTAGCACATCGCAGAAATCATCCTCTCCTCCATGGATTTTGTCTATAACTTCCCGTCTATGGACTCTGTCTATACTTCTTACTACCTCATTAAAGCAGCCAGCCTAACTAAAGACCCTACCCACTGAGGACGTTCTCTGTTCTCCCCTCCCCAATTGAACAGAAGATACAAAACCCTGAATACACATACTACCAGGCTCAAGGGCAGGCGCTACCCTACTGTTATTAGACTATTATATCATTCCCCAGTACAATAAGATAGATTCCTGACCTCACAATCTATCTCATTATGATCTTGCACTTTACTGCTTACCTGCATTGCATTTTCTCTGGAGCTGTTACACTTCATTCTGAATTCGATTATTGTTTTATCTTGTTCTTCCTCAATGTACTGTGTAATGACCTGATCTATATGAACAGTAGGCAAGACAAGTTTCTCACTGAATCTCAGCACGTGACAATAACAAACCAATTCCAATAGTGAAGCCATTGTTTTTCAGCACTCAATGAACTCCAGGGCAGTACTGGAAAACGGCCAATGTGACTCCTTTGTTCAAAAAGGGAGGAAGACAGAAGGCCAGGAACTCTTGGCCAGTTGGTTTAACATCTGTTGCTGGCACAATACAAAATTCAGTAATCAGAGAGGAAATAACTATTCATTTAGGAAAGTGAGATATAAGTAAACCTAGTTAACATGGCTTTATGAAAGGTAAATCATCTTTGACATATTTCCTCAAATTTTTTGAAGATGCGACACAGAGAGTTGATAGATGGGACCTGTCGTTGTAATATATTTAGATTGCCAAAAGACATCTGGCAAGGCGCCACATAAGGGGCTTGTGCATAAATTAAGAGTCCAAGGTATTGGAGGAAGTGAATTAGTATCAGTTGAAAACTAGCTGTCACACAGAAAAGAAACAGTTGGAATAAATGGCTCCTTTTCAGGCTGGAGTGTTGTAAATAGTGGATACACCTGGGATTGCTTTTTGGCTGTCTCACTTGCTTATTATTTATGCTTTTGATTTGCAGGAGGAAACAAAATATTGGATCGTTGAGATTTCTGATAATATAAAAAGTTCCCTAGCCCTCACCTTCCATCCTACCAATCCTTGTATTCAACAAACCTTTTTAGAGAACATTCCCTTTGCATTTCACTAGTCCACTCTAAATTTCCCAAATACCATCCACCTTCTTACAGGATTTCCCTTTGCAACTGCAGGCAATGCAATACTTATCAATTCACCTCTTCCCTTCTCACCATCCAAGAACCAATCTTATTTTCCATGAGTGGAGGTCAGTGATCTGTGACTAATGGTGTACACTGTACAGCAATGATCGGTGCTTGGACCTCCGGTGTTTGTAATATACATGTTCATGATTCAGATGAAAATGTTGGTGATCTGGTTAGTAAGTTTGAAAATGACACAAAAAATGAGGGGGTTGTGGGAAATAAAAAAGGTTGTCATAAGATACAGAAGAATACAGTTTATTTGGAAGTTTGGGTGGAGAAATGGCAAATGGAGCTTAATTTGGAGAATTGTTATGAGTTGATTCTTGGCGGGAGGGGCAAATGCAGGTGTAAAGTATGCAGCAAATGGCAGGACCCTCAGGAGAATTGATGTACAGAGGTGCAAGTCCACAATTCCCTAAAGGAGGCATCACAAATGTCAAAGGCATTCTGAAAATTCAAAATGTAGGAATTCCCCTTAAGGAAACCATGCTGACTAGCTCATTTTACCATCGACCTCCAACTACCCCAAAAACTCTCCCTTGACAATTGACTCCAACGTCTTTCCAACCACTGAGGTCAGGCCAAGTGGCCTATAATTTCCTTTCTCTGCTTCCCTCCCTTCTGCAAGATTGGAGTAACTTTTACAATTTTCCAGTTCTCCTGAACAATGCCAGAATCTTGTGATTCTTGAAAGGTCATTACTAATGCCTCCACAATGTCCTCAGCTGCCTCTTACAGATCTCTGGGTTGTAGTCCATCTGATCCAGCTGACTTATCTACCTTCAGACCTCTCAGTTTCCCAAGCATCTTCTCTCTAGCAATAGCAACTGCATAAGTAAAAATATTTCACTATATACAACCCTGAAGATTTTGCGAGCGTGCACAGTATATCCAAGAAACATAACAGAATCAATGAAAGACTGCACACAATGGGATGGACAAACAACCGATGTGCAGAAGACAATAAACTGTGCAAATACAAAAGAAAAAATACTCATAATAAATAAATCAATAAATATGCAATAAATATGGAGAACATAAGATGAAGTGTCCTGGAAATTGAGTCCATAGTTTGTAGGAACAGTTCAGTGATCTGGCCAGTGAAGTTGAGTGAAGTTATCCCCTCTGGTTCAAGAGCCTGATAGCTGAGGGGTAATAATTGTTCCTGAACCTGATGGTGTGAGTCATGAGGCTCCTGTACCTTCTTCCTGATGGCAGCAGCAAGAAGAGAGCATGGCCTAGATGGGGGGGGGGGGGGGGCGGGGGAGCTGCCCTTGACGATGGATGCTGCTTTCCTGTCATAGTGTTCAGTGTAGATGTGTAAAATGGTAGGGAGCGCTTTACCTGTGATGGACTGGGCCATATCCACAACTTCTTGTGGGATTTTCCATTCAAGGGAATTGGTGTTTCTATACTTGACCATGATGCAGCCAGTCAATACACTCTTCAGCACACATCCAAAGAAGTT
Organism: Mobula birostris; assembly: GCF_030028105.1. Classification (NCBI taxonomy): domain Eukaryota; kingdom Metazoa; phylum Chordata; class Chondrichthyes; order Myliobatiformes; family Myliobatidae; genus Mobula; species Mobula birostris. The sequence continues at coordinate 87,998,130 of NC_092370.1, read as the reverse complement.
CATCAAAGGTTTGGATGTCATGCCAAATTTTCAAACTTCAAAGGGCGTAGAGGCGATGCTCTGTTTTCTTCGTAATGGTCCTTACCTGTTGGACCCATGACAGATCCCCTGAAATGATAACATTGAGAAATTTATAGCTGCTGACCCTCTTCAACTTTGATCCCCTGATGAGAACTGTCTTGTGGATCTCTGATTTCTTCCTCCTTGGTCTTGCTGATGTGGATACATCTGACATTGGTGCCAGGGCCATCCCCTCCCAGCGATGATTGGATGGGAAGACACACCTTTGCTTCATCTTCTTGCACAAGTTCAACTCCACACAGTGTGTTCTGGAGCACAAGACAGGGAGCTACTCACCATCAAATGGTCCTTGGAGGAATGGAGACATTGACTGATTGGAAACATTGAGCCCTTCCTGAACTGGACTGACCACCAGAATCTTACATCAGGCTCATTGTGCCATCTTCAAGAAATTCGACTTCATCTCCCTCCAACCCAGCTCCAAGAACTCTTAGGTGAACGCCCTGTCATGACAGATTGGCCCAGCTGAAATGGAAATCAACCCTCAGCCCATCATTCCATCCTCCCAACTCCTCACCTCAATCATCTGGGACCTTGAAAATCAGATCCTCCAGACCCCACAGCACAAGTCTGCTCCGACCCACACATGACCACTGAATGTACATGCCGGCAGCCACGAGCTCTGATGCATTCCAGTGGGCCCACTCTTCACCCCTCTCCAACCATTCAGGTGCATGATAGACTCTGGATTTTCTACAATACCAGTTCTTGCAGCCCACTATAATACAGATGTGCATCAGTTTATTGCTGTCTGTCCTGAATGTGCTCAGTCAAAATTTCTACCACTGGTGGCCGTCTGGGCTTCTGCAGACCCTACCAGTCCCTCAACGCCCATGGCCCCATATCTCCATGGATTTCATCACAGGTTTGATGGGGCCACAGTGACCATGATAGTGGTGGATCAATTCTCCAAGGTAACCCACTTCATTGTCTTCCCCAGACTTCCACATGGAAGACATATCTGCTCTGGGCTGAACTTTCCCATAATCTGCACACCTCCTCTGCCCACATATGTTACCCTCTGAAGTGCCTCATGGCTACCAACCCCCATTGTTCTCCACGGAGGAGCCAGTGATGGAGGTTCCGTCCAGGAGGGCCCAGGCATGCTGCTGTTGGGATGCTTGGAAGAGGGCACAGAGGGCCATTCTAACTACTAAGTGCACCAACTGCTGCCGGGCCTACCACCAGTGGCAGCCAGCCAGGCCACTCCAGTCTAGGGGCCGTGTCTAGCAGTCCACCTGAGATCTAACCCTGTGCACTGACTCCCACAGTTCTCACCCTCATTCATTGGTCCCTTCAAGATTACCCCCTAGATCCCTCCAGTCACTCACTGTTTCTAGATGCTACCATCACTCAGGATCACACCAACCCTCCACATGTTCTGCCTCAAGCCCATTGTCCATGGACCATTTAACCCACCTGAACCTGCTTTGCAGAATCCAGGATGGTGGAATGTGTACACTGTCTGCTGGTTAATAGATCCATGTCATCGTGGACAGGGTATGCAGTACCTCATCATCCGGGGAGGGTACAGCCAGAGGAGAGATCTTGGGTTGCTTACAGTTTCATCGTGGATTCATCACTCATCAAGGAGTTTCACCAGACCCAGTAGATCACCCTGGGCTTTTGGGTACTGGCTGTAGGAGGGGGTGGGCCCTATCAGGCCTGCATAGGCAGGCACCTCTCTGTCTCCACCCAGATAACAGGAATCACCTGCCACTCATTTCTAACTCATCACCTGCAGCCTAATTAAACTAACTTTTACCCACAGACCTTGTTCACTCATTGAACCAGCCAGCCTCAACCAGTTGCTCCTAACTTTCAGATGCCTTGTTGTGTTAAGCATCTGTTATCTCTTGTTTTGTGGCCCCTCATGGCTTGTTATTTTGCAGTTTATTATTGAAGTCATCACTCAATGCTAAATCATTTTCGTTACTTTGTCTCTGGGTAAAACATCTGCGTCTTTTCACCTTAGCTGAGTACATGTGAGAATATTAAACCAATTATTAATGATCATTTCATGCCTGGGACCCTTTCTGTTTTTAATTTCAGATTTGCAACAGGTGCTGGTTTTATTTTAATTTTCTACTGATACCCCAGGGTCAATGTTTACAGTGACTAATGAAACAAATTCTGAAATCTTCCATTCAGGTTACAGAGCAATTTTGCAGAACCTCTTTCATAGAACATAGAAATCTACAGCACATTACAGGCCCTTCAGCCCAAAATATTGTGCTGACCATGTAACCTATTCTAGAAACTGCCTAGATTTTCCCTACAGCATAGTCCTTCCCTTTTCTAAGCTCCATGTACCTTCCTAAGAAAAGTCTTTTAAAAGACCCTATTGTATCCACCTTTACCACTGTCACTGGCAGTGCATTCCACACACCCACAACTCTGTGTGAAAAACTTAGCTGTGACATCGCCCCTGTACCTACTTCCAAGCACCTTAAAATTTTGCCCCCTTGTGTTAGGCATTTCAGCCCTGGGAAAAAGCCTCTGGCTATCCACACGTTCAATGTCTCTCATCATCTACCAGGTCACCTCTCATCCTCCGTCGCTCCAAGGAGAAAGGGCCATGTTCACTGAACCTATTCTCATAGGCACGCTCTCCAATCCAGCCAACATTCTTGTAAATCTCCTCTGCACTCTCTCTATAGTATCCACATCCTCCCTATAGTGAGGTAATCAGAACTGAACACTTTACTCCAAGTGGGGTCTAACTAAGGTCTTATATAGCTTGAACATTATCTCACAGCTCTTGAACTCAATCCCACCGTTGGTGAATGCCAACACGTCATATGCGTTCTTAACAACATTGTCAACCTGCGCAGCAGCTTTGAGCATCCTATGAGCACGGACCCCAAGATCTTGCTGATCCTCCACGCTGCCAAGAGTCTTACCATTAATATTATATTCTGTCTTCAAATTTGACATACCGAAATGAATCACTTCACACTTCATAGATTATATTGCTGTATTTCTAGTTTATTCATTCCTGGAACAAAGTCTCACCCTGATTTTCACAGGAAAAAAAAATACAGTAAACTATTTTGTATGATATTATGTGAAGTCACATATAAGCTGGGCTGGTTAAAGCAGTAGAATCCAATCCCAAAGGACATTGGCAAAAGAGATTTACTTTGGACTGAACTGCAATTGAATGTTCATCATATTAACATGTTAGTCAGAGAGAGGTGAGACTGGAGAAGTTGAGGTTGTTGTCCACAGAGGAAAGAAGGATAAGAGTGGATCTAACAAAGTGATATGCGATCATCACCAATTTAGAGAAGGTATAAGATTGGAATGTTCAAAGACCCAAATATAAAGATTTCAGATTTTGTGCAAAAAATAATACAAGAGAGATATGAGGATAAGGTTTCAGCATTCATTTTAGTTAGGATGTGAACTCACTTCCTGTAAGGGTGGAACAAGCAGAATTAGTTATTGCCTTCAAAGGGAAATTGAGGAGACACTTGAGAGAGTAACGTGCAGGGCAGTGAAAATTGAGGATCTGACTATTTTCATCACCATTCAAGAAGCCAGGCAAATACACTGAGCAATCTTGCCAACAAATTGCGCTCACTTGAGCAAAGTTTACAAACAGGCCCTCGATGCATTACAGGAAAACATCAAGAGGGAAACAGACGCACTGTCTGCACTATGGGTTTGGGAGGATACAACAGTGTGAGTGAATACAGCTGGCCAGGTCTGTGGAAGTCAGCCAATGCAGGAAAATGATGTCAAGACTCAGGAAATCTGTAAGGATAAGTCAACACCAATGCTGTACGTGGCCCAAAACCTGATCAGTTATTTGTTGATATAATTCAAGGGTTCTCTGCTTCCAATTTACTCTTGTACTTTTGAAAGATGCTAAACCCAAACTGCAGAACTGTTGCAACTTAAACCATAGAAACCATAGAAACTACAGCACAGAAACAGGCCTTTTGGCCCTTCTTGGCTGTGCTGAACCATTTTCTGCCTAGTCCCACTGACCTGCACTCGGACCATATCCCGCCATACACCTCCCATCCATGTATCTGTCCAATTTATTCTTAAATGTTAAAAAAGAACCTGCATTTACCACCTCATCTGGCAGCTCATTCCATACTCCCACCACTCTCTGTGTGAAGAAGCCCCCCCTAATGTTCCCTTTGAACTTTTCCCCCCTCACCCTTAACCCATGTCCTCTGGGTTTTTTTCTCCCCTTGCCTCAGTGGAAAAAGCCTGCTTGCATTCACTCTGTCTATACCCATCATAATTTTATATACCTCTATCAAATCTCCCCTCATTCTTCTACTTCCAGGGAATAAAGTCCTAACCTATTCAACCTTTCTCTGTAACTGAGTTTCTCAAGTCCCGGCAACATCCTCGTAAACCTTCTCTGCACTCTTTCAATCTTATTTATATCCTTCCTGTAATTTGGTGACCAAAACTGAACACAATACTCCAGATTCGGCCTCACCAATGCCTTATACAACCTCATCATAACATTCCAGCTCTTATACTCAATACTTTGATTAATAAAGGCCAATGTACCAAAAGCTCTCTTTACGACCCTATCTACTTGTGACGCCACTTTTAGGGAATTTTGTATCTGTATTCCCAGATTCCTCTGTTCTACTGCACTCCTCAGTGCCTTACCATTAACCCTGTATGTTCTACCTTGGTTTGTCCTTCCAACGTGCAATACCTCACACTTGTCTGTATTAAACTCCATCTGCCATTTTTCAGCCCAAATTTCCAACTGGTCCAAGTCCCTCTGCAGGCTCTGAAAACCTTCTTCACTGTCTACTACACCTCCAATCTTTGTATCGTCAGCAAATTTGCTGATCCAGTTTAACACATTATCATCCAGATCATTGATATAGATGACAAATAACAATGGACCCAGCACTAATCCCTGTGGCAAACCACTAGTCACAGGCCTCCACTCAGAGAAGCAATTCTCTACCACCACTCTTTGGCTTCTTCCATTGAGCCAATGTCTAATCCAATTTACCACCTCTCCATGTATACCTAGCAACTGAATTTTCCTAACTAACCTCCCAGGCGGGACCTTGTCAAAGGCCTTACTGACATCCATGTAAACAATATCCACTGTCTTCCCTTCATCCACTTTCCTGGTAACCTCCTTGAAAAACTCCAATAGATTGGTCAAACATGACCTACCACGTACAAAACCATGTTGACTCTCCCTAATGAGTCCCTGTCTATCCAAATGCTTGTAGATTCTGTCTCTTAGTACTCCCTCCAATAACTTACCTACTACCGACGTTAAACTCACTGGCCTATAATTTCCTGAATTACTTTTCAATCCTTTTTTAAACAACGGAACAACCTGAGCCACTCTCCAATCCTCCGGCACCTCACCCGTAGACAGCGACATTTTAAATATTTCTGCCAGGGACCCCGCAATTTCAACACTAGTCTCCTTCAAGGTCCAAGAGAACACCCTGTCAGGTCCCGGGGATTTATCCACTTTAATTTTCCTCAAGACTGCAAGGACCTCCTCCTTTTCGATCTGTACAGTTTCCATGATCTCACTACTTGTTTCCCTTAATTCCATAGACTTCATGCCAGTTTCCTTAGTAAATACAGACGCAAAAAACCTATTTAAGATCTCCCCCATTTCCTTTGGTTCTGCACATAGCCGACCACTCTGATCTTCAAGAGGACCAATTTTATCCCTTACAATCGTCTTGCTGTGAATATACCTGTAAAAGCTCTTTGGATTATCCTTCACTTTGACTGCCAAGGCAACCTCATGTCTTCTTTTAGCCCTCCTGATTTCTTTCTTAAGTATATTCTTGCACTTCTTATACTCCTCAAGCACCTGATTTACTCCCTGTTTCCTATACATTTCATACAACTCCCTCTTCTTTATCAGAGTTGCAATATACCTTGAGAACCAAGGTTCCTTATTCCTACTCAATTTGCCTTTAGTCCTGACAGGAACATACAAACTCTGCACTCTCAAAATTTCCCCTTTGAAGGCTTCCCACCTACCAATCACATCTTTGCCAGAGAACAACCTGTCCCAATCCACGCTCATTTAGATCCTTTCTCATTTCTTCAAATTTGGCCTTCTTCCAGTTCAGAACCTTAACCCTAGGACCAGATCTATCCTTGTCCATGATCAAATTGAAACTAATGGTGTTATGATCACTGGAACCAAAGTGCTCCCCTACACAGACTTCTGTCACTTGTCCTAACTCGTTTCCTAACAGGAGATCCAATATTGCATCCCCTCTAGTTGATCCCTCTATATATTGATTTAGAAAACTTTCCTGAACACATTTTACAAACTCTAAACCATCTGGACCCCTAACAGTATGGGAGTCCCAATCAATGTATGGGAAATTAAAATCCCCTACCACCACAACTTTATGTTTCCTGCAGTTGCCTGCTATCTCTCTGCAGATTTGCTCTTTCAAGTCTCGTTGACTATTAGATGGTCTGTAATACAATCCCACTAATGTGGCCATACCTTTCCTGTTCCTCAGCCCCACCCATAAGGACTCAGTAGACAAGCCCTCTAATCTGTCCCGCCTGAGCTCTGCTGTAACATTTTCCCTGACAAGCAATGCTACTCCCCCACCTTTCATTCCTCTGCCTCGATCACATCTGAAACATCGGAACCCTGGAATATTAAGCTGCCAGTCCTGCCCCTCCTGTAGCCAAGTTTCACTAATTGCTATAACGTCTTAATTCCACGTGTCAATCCATGCCCTCAACTCATCCGCCTTCCCCGCAATACTCCTAGCATTGAAATATATACACCTCAGAAGATTTTTACCACCACTCACAACCTTTCTATTAGCGGATTTGCTTGAACTTTTAACATCATTTATTTTCACCCCAGCCACACTGTCAGCTCTGGCACTCTGGTTCCCATCCCCCTGCAAATCTAGTTTAAAGCCTCCCCAATAGCACTAACAAACCTCCCTGAAAGGATATTGGTCCCCCTGTAGTTCAAGTGTAATCCGTCTCTCTTGTACAGGTCCCATATGCCCCAAAAGAGGTCCCAATGATCCTGAAATCTGAAACCCTGCCCCCTACACCAGTTCCTCAGCCACTTGTTCATCCTCCAGAGCATCCTATTCCTACCCTCACTGGCACCTAGCACAGGTAGCAATCCTGAGATTACCACCCTCGAGGTCCTGCTTTTCAACTTCCTACCAAGCTCTCTATACTCACTCTCCAGGACCTCCTCACTCTTCCTTGCTATGTCATTGGTACCGATGTGCACCACGACATCTGGCTGGTCACCCTCCCACTTCAGAATGTCATGCAATCGATCAGAGACATCCTTGACCCTGGCACCAAGGAGGCAACAAACCATCCTGGATTCTCTGTCACGACCACAGAACCTCCTATCTGCACCTCTAACTATCGAATCCCCTATCACTACCGCTCTCCTCTTTTTCCACCCTCCCTTCTGCACTGCAGAGCCAGATTCAGTGCCAGAGATCCGGCTGCTGCAGCTTGTCCCAGGTAAGCCATCCCCCCCAACAGTATCCAATGCGGTATACTTGTTGATGAGGGGAATGGCCACAGAGGAACCTTGCTCTACCTGCCCTTTCCTCTTCCCTCACCTGACAGTGACCCAAATTCCTGTCCTCTGCTCCTTTGACGTAACTACCTCCCTGTAGCTACGATCTATAATCTCCTGATTCTCCCGAATGATCTGCAGGTCATCCAGCTCCTGCTCCAGTTCCCTAACGCAGTTTGTCAGGAGCTGCAGCTGGATGCACTTCTTGCAGGTGTCGTTGTCAGGGACACCAGAGGGCTCCCTGACTTCCCACATCCCACAAGAGGAGCATTCCAACATCCTGCCTGGCATTCTCACTGCACTAAATAATCTGAACAAAAAACTTACCGGAACCTACCCTGACCTCTGCCTGTTCTCGCCGAAGCCTGTTGAGCCAAAGCCATCCCACTCTGACTCAGTCCACTCCGACAGTGGCCGCTACAACAATGGCCGCTGTATATGGAGGTCTGCTTTTAAACCTTGGCGCGCTACATCACGCGCCTGCGCAGTGCAGACCCTTCTCCCCGAGCAGTGTTTAAAAAAAAACGACTTTTTCTACCCGATTTCTTCCACTCTCTTCTTCTCAGCTGCTTGCTTCGACTGAAACTTGGACCAGGAATGTTGCATCTCATTGGAACATACATGAAATGGTGCGGAAAGCAATAACTTTTAAAGGGGCTGTACGTTCAGAATATGAATTATCATCTTTACATAAAGGCTCTGAAACTATGCAGTTGTACACTGTGAATGATCAATATGTCTGTATTAATGCTTTGCTTTCAGGCAACGGTGTTTCAACTCTGCACTACATTTATCACTTGCCCACTTTTAAACGGTTAACTACAAGATAGCCTGGTGCCAGGAAATTAAATGTGGATGATGTATTTAGGACAGCACGGTAGTGTAGTGGTTAGCACAATGCTTTACACTACAGGCAACCCAGGTTCATTTCCTACCACGGTCTGTAAGGAGTTTGTACGTTCTCCCCGTGACCACTTTGGTTTCCTCCAGGTGCTTCGGTTTCCTCCCACAGTCCAAAAACGTACTGGTTGGTAGGTGAATTGGTCATTGTAAATTATCCCGTGATTAGGCTAGGATTAAATCGGTGGATTGCTGGGCAGCGTGGCTCAAAGGGACAGAAGGGCCCATTCCACACTGTATCTCGGGCAGGTGGGGTTTGTCAGCCTTGGGCGGCAGCCCACTTAGGAAAAGGAAAACTCTGATTTTAAACCTCCCACGCCTTACGGCCATACCGACCCATAGGAATGGCCTCGGGAGCAAACCCTGAGGAAGAAATCCAGAGCCAGGGTCCCTAAGGCAGTTTGATGTTGTTTACAACTCCACTCTGGCAACCCCTGCGACACACTGGTGTCAAGCTTGCCCTTCCCTTGGACTACATCAGTGTCGTGGAGAGGGGGAGCCCGCTGCACGGGCAAGAGCCAGTACTTCAAATCTTCTTGCCCAGGATTGCGCCCTGGAGAGGACACAGTCCACCAGAGACGCAAACCCATGATCCCCAGGGATCAATGGCTGCCTACTAATCTCAATCAATCAATCAATAAATAAGCATGCAAACAGGACCAATGTTTCGGATTGCTGAGTGCTTTAAGGGTTCGTGTCCCGGTGAAGTGAGTGCTTTAAGGGCTGGTATCTCCCTACTTATGACTTATTTAATCCTAAGGTCTTGATTCTGGCAGTGATTTCCCGGCTGACAAGGAAGGGAAAGGAATGTTGGTATAGATGGTCTGGTAAGCACAGGTCCAATCAGTCAGTGGGACACAGTGAGTGTAAGAAAGGATGGTCTCCTGGAACAACAGTGTCTATGTTGAATGGTGCTGTAAAGGTGGGTAGTCCCTGGACACTACAGAAACTTACTGGATATGCAGCTCCCGGGCCTACTCGTGGATATGCAGCTCCCGGGCCTACTGGTGGATATGCAGCTCCCGGGCCTACTCGTGGATATGCAGCTCCCGGGCCTACTCGTGGATATGCAGCTCCCGGGCCTACTGGTGGATATGCAGCTCCCGGGCCTACTCGTGGATATGCAGCTCCCGGGCCTACTCGTGGATATGCAGCTCCCGGCCCTACTCGTGACTCCCAGCGGGGTGGTAAATACACCACCTCAGTGCCCTGGATGAGCTTCCTGCCCATGATATTTGGCATAGTAAGAGGCCTATGACAGAGGCAGAAAGGTTTTGGGTAATACCCTTTCCCCTGTGTGGTATGGCCAGACTGCCCCAGGAACTGATACACATGATCTCTGCAATGGAGGCACTGGCTAACGAGATGGCCGAGGCTCTCAAACACATGGAGGATGCACTAGTCTGAATATCAACTGAAATGATGGCTAGCTGAATGGTTGCCTTACAGAATCAGATGGCTTGCTCGCAAAAAGGTGTCACTTGTGCTGTTATCAGTCAAGAATGCCTCACTACATTCCTGACGAATTGGGGAACGTCACTCACCTGCCTGATTACATCTGACAGTCGATGGATAAGATTATTGAAGTGGGGAACCAGTTCTATTGCTGTTACACTCTGGAGAGAAGCTGGTGGCTCTTTGGGGCACCAGGAAGTAGGTGAATTACTGTAATACACTGGGTAATGAATATTGGGCTTATTGTACTGGGTGTTGTAGTTTTGCATTTTCTATGCAGTTTAGTGGGGCATTTGCAGGGGTTATGCTAGTCTGAAGGCCGAATGTCACAGAGTCACATCTTCTAAGGGGTAGAATGTTACATGAAGGCTTAACTTGCCTCCTGGTTGAAAACTGCTTCTGCCCTGCCAGTTGCTGATTGGCCCTTTTAAAGGATGCAGCAGTTCTCTCCTATCAGCTGGCTTTTGTGCCATGGCACCGGCTACCCAATAACAGACATCCCAAAGGTATAAGAATAGCATGTGTAACAGCATCGGTCTCTTGGCTAGGGGCTTCACTTCAGAGGTGAGTTGTGACGGGGCTGAAAGACTATTGGGAAAGTGTGTTGCAGAAAGGAGGGTCTGCGCGCATGGTTAATTAAGTACCTGTCTGTTGAATGTTTAGTGTTGTAGTTCTACTGGCCTTGGACTGTTTTGTGTACAAATCCAGGCAGAGAGTTAAACACCTTCTCAATAATCACCTGAGCTGGGGAGCTTTCTTTAGGGTTTTTTTTATGAGAAAACTTTGAAACTGTAGAAATTTAAGTAAAGCACATTTTAGATTCAATACAGAATCGTTGCATGCCTGAATATACTTATAAGACCAAAAGATATAGGAGCAGAATTAAGCCACTTGGCCCATCGAGTCTGATCCACGTTTCCTCATGGCTGATCCAGTTTTCCTCTCAATTATTCTCACGGCCAGTGTTAAACAAGGTAATACATGTGCAACATTCAGTATCTATCCGGTGGACTAGAATGAACTCGTGGCAAAATGATAGCTTAATAGGGGTGAACAATAAACATTGTACTTTCTTCAAGGTAAATCTACTGAATGTTTACCAGCATTAAGAAGCTCAAGCCTCATAGATATTGCTGTTTGAAGGGAAACTAGAGTGTATGGAGATAGATGTCTTTCTACTGTGTGTATCGCAAGTCAAAATCCAAATTAATCTGCGCAGGAAATGATGTTTATACAAAACCAACTGCATGTACAAAATGAACAGCACCTCTAGAGGCAGAACTGTAGTTGTGTAACTCGGGGGGAATTAACCAAGTGCCTGTTTGAGTTAGACGTGTTATTGAATGTTTAGTGTCGTCGTTTTGTAACTTGAGGGGCTTAGATCAGTACTTGTTTGAGTCAGATGTTTGGTTGAGTGTTGCACTGTTTGTAAATGAATAGTTGACGTGCTTACTCGTAATCAGTGTCTCCTGTCCCACTTACCGAATCCATGAACCCACTTCGGCTGATGTCTGTCGCCATGGATTTACGGGATGAAGTCAACTGAGGTTGTAGGCAGGTGGATGACCAGGCGAAGTGAGGTTCCTGAATACAGAGCCAGGCTTAAGCCTAGATGAGAGGAGAGCGAGGTGAGTCAATTCAGGAGGAATTGGATGGACTGAGGGTACTCTCCAATGTTGATGTGCATAGGCCATGTGTACATTCTGACCATCAAAGACCCCAAAGACTGTCCATCAGCGGCCGTGGTGCTGATGGGGTGAGAGATAGTTTCGATAGGGAGTCGAGGCTGCACAGAGTCCAGTTCATAAAGATTCTACTGTGCTGGAATCCATAGAGTCACTGGGGTATGGAGGAGGACAGGGAGAGTGAGTCCGGCTATGGTGCTAGAATGAGTGGCTGGGGGGAGTTTACCAGATAGAAGGGTCCTCATCTCTACCTGGTGGTGTCATTTTCCCGGACGCAGTGGGCACTTGATGCACGGCTGATTGGCAGCTCTGCAGTAGGTGCAGAAGTTGTTTCTCCACCGACACTCAACGGTGCTGCCGTTTCCTGTTTCCTGTCCCAGTGTACCTTACACTTTGCTCACACTCTTTGGGGGTTAGGGGAGCTCTCCCTAACTGCATGGGTTCAGGAGATGTTGATGATGTGAGGGTCCTGCAGCCTGAAATGGTTCTGGGAACAGAACTGGGATGATCTGGAGGATAGTTCCAAAGGATACTTGCCAATTCAGAGAGCCAGCGTGATGAGGTTTTTGAAGTCGGTGGGCATCTCCCAGACAGTCAGCTCATCGTTCGAGCACTTTGAGAGGCCATGGCGGTGATGGGCCAGCAGTGCTTTCTGTATTCTAGCTGCACTCTGCTGCAAGGGTCTGGAATTCTATGGTGTAATCGAGCACCGAGCGTGAGCCTTGATGCAGCTGAAGTATCTGATCGTCTGCCCCTCTTCCTCTATACCTGGATAGTCGAAAACCTGGTGCATCTCAGCAGTGAATTCCTCATATTTATTGCAAATGGTGGTTTTATTGTCCCAGTTAGCAGCAGTCCACTCAGGAGAGAATGATGAGGGCAATCTTAGTTGTTCTGTAGAATACAGAGGTGGATGAAGCTCAAAGGGTGAGACCCACTGGGACAGGAAGTTGCAGCATCAGGCTTTGGGTCCATTGAAACGTTCAGGCACCAGAGTCCGGGGCTCTGAGGGAGGACATTGACTGGTGCGGGGTTGCTGTATGGATAGCTGGTTGTGAGTGGCAAGCAGATGGTCAATGGTTTCCTGCTGTTTCAGGATCATGTGCTCCTGTCAATGGACAGCTTCCTTTAGGCAAGCATACTCTGCTGGGTCAGTGTTAGTTCACCCATCTTATCAAGAAATATGGAGGCGGCTTGACCAAAGGTAGTGCAGTGGAGATGATTTAGCAGTAAATGATATTTTGATAATAAACTGCAAAGTAACAAGCCACTAGGGGCCACGAAACGAGAGAGAATAGATAGATAATATGACAAGGCAACAAGGTAACTGAAGTCTAGGAGCAACTAGTTGAGGTTGGCTGGTTCAATGGGTAAACAAAGGACTGTGGAAGTGAGCTGGGTTTAAATAGACCGCAGGTTATGAGTTGGGAATGAGTGGCAGGTGATTCCTGTCAGCGGAATGAAAACTGGGAGGTGCCTGCCCCTGCAGGCCTGATATGTTGAATGCTTCTTGCATTTCAGCATTACCTCAGATTCACGTTTGCTCTGTGTTGTAAATGAGTCATTAGTAATGTTCTTTCAAGAATCAATGGATTCTGGCATGGTTCCGGAGGATTGGAAAATTGCAAATGTCACTCCACTCTTCAAGAAGGGAGAGAGATAGAAGGAAGGAAATTATAGGCCAGTTAGTCTGACCTCAGTGGTTGGGAAGATGTTGGCGTCGATTATTAAGGATGTGGTTTCGGGCTACTTGAAGGCACATGATAAAATAGATCAAAGTCCGCATGGTTTCCTTAAGGGAAAATCTTGCCTGGCAAATTTGTTGGAATTATTAATTGAACAAATAACAAGCGAGATAGACAAAGGAAAATCGGTGGATGTTGTTTACGTGGATTTTCAGAAGGCCTATGACAAGGTGCCGCACATGAGGCTATTAAACAAGGTAAGAGCCCATGGTATTACAGGAAAGATACTAGCATGGATAGGGCACTGGCCGACTGGCAGGAGGCAAAGAGTGGGAATAAAGGGAACCTTTTCTGTTTGGCTGCCAGTGACTAATAGTGTTCCACAGGGCTCTGTGTTGGAACGGCTTCTTCTCATGTTATATGTCAATTATTTGGATGATGGAATTGATGACTTTGTGGTCAAATTTGCAAAAGATATGAAGATAAATGGAGGAGCAGGTAACGTAGAGGAAGCAAACAGGCTACAGAAGGACTTAGATAGATTAGGAGAATGGGCAAAGAAGTGGCAGATACAATGCAGTGTCAGGAAGTGTATGGCCATGCACATATTAAGCTATTTTCTAAATTGTGAGAAAATTCAAAAATCTAAGGCACAAAGGGATGTGGGACTCCTCATACAGGATTCCTTAAAGGTTAATTTGCAGGGTGAGTCGGTGGTAAAGAAGGCAAATGTGATGTTAGCATTCATTTTGAGAGCACTAGAATATAAAAGCAAGGATGTAATGTTGAGGCTTTATGATGCCTCACTTGGAGTATGGTGAGCAGTTTTGAGCCCCTTATCTAAGAAAGGACGTGCTGACATTGGAGAAGGCTCAGAGCAGGTTCACAAAGATGACTCCAGGACTGAAAGGCTTGTCATATGAGGAGGGTTTGATGGCTCTGTGCCGGTACTCACTGGAATTCAGAAGAATGGTGGGTATCTCATTGAAACCTATTGAATGCTGAAAGGTTTCAATAGAATGGATGTGGAGAGGATGTTTCCTACAGTAGGGGAGTCTGAGACCAGAGGACACAGCCTCAGAGTAGAGGGATGTCCATTTAGAATGGAGATGAGGAGGAATTTCTTTAGCTGGAGAGTGGTGAATCTGTGGAACTCATAGCCACAGGCGGCTGTGAAGACCAAGTCACTGGGTACATTTAAAGCAGTTATTGATATATTCTTGATTAGTCAGGGCAAGAGGGGATATAGGGAGAATGTAGGAGATTGGGGCTGAGAGGGAAATGGATCAGCAATAATGAAATGACTGAGTTGATTCGATAGGGCTAATACTGCTCCCATTTCTTGTTGTCTTGGTCAGTTACGTTCCCAATCAGTTTTTGATGTGGCTCTCATAGGAGATGCTTGTTATCACAGATCTAATTTATTTACATTAGATCTTGCTGTACTCATCCACAACCCTGATGACTGAAATTATATCCCATTTTCATCACAAAGCTGAAAAAATATAAATCCAGTTTTAATCCTGTGATAACAAACCAAACGGAAAGATCATCAGTCCCAATTACTGACTTAGTTTCTGAGCAGTCGGAGTGATGTATCACAATTGGCCATCTTGTATTATTAATTAACGATAGTGCAAGAGTGTTATTTGGAAACTGTGTTACGGTGCAGACGCTTCTAAAATGGAATTGTCAATAAAAGAAGGGATTTGGCATCCATTTTTCTAGGATTTATTTTGTTCTCTACAGCTAGCCGAGTTGATTGTGTGCTAAGGAGCTAGCAATATTTTGATCAGACTTTATTAATTTTTTATCCAGCATATGCAGATTCAGCAGGAAGTGTATTCTTATCACCATTATTTTTAACATATCTCACTGAGGTTGTGAGCATCACTAAGGAGCTTGGCATTTACTGGACTTTCATGATTGTCCTTGGGAAGGTGGTGGCGACAGCCCCCTTCAGTCGCTGCAATCCATGTTGTGAGATCACTCCCATGATATTGTCAGGTAAGGAGTTGTAAGGTGATGATGCAGAGATAACCAAGTCAGGAGGAAATGCAAATTAAGACAGAACCTCAGTATTAGCTGCTGTCCCTGTACTGCCCCTATTCTTGTGGTTCCAGGTAGTTGAAATTAGGAGACTGACGTGTCCAGTGGAAGAAATCGTAATGAGTTACTGAGTGCAGCTTACATATGATCCAATCGCAGCTTCAGCGTGCTGATGGTGCAGGGAATGAATCAATACCTAAAGCGATGAATGGGGTGTCAATCAAGTGAATTGTTATGCCCAAGATGGAAATGCTGATTTAGGGTGTAGAGTTATCATTTTTCTTGTAGTTTAACTTTCCAATGCTAGATTATATTTTTATATAATCACCTACGTATATACTGTACAGATAATTGTTCAATATTTGAAGTATAATTGATTTTGCATTTTCTAGAAGCTACTTAGTTTTTCTGCAGCAGGTGTCACACCACTTGAATGTGGCTATTTCATACATCTTATCAACGTGCTTTATGTCTAATCTGAGTATGAGATGGACATGTCTTCTTTGTCTTTGTTCATTCTTTGTTCTTTTAACGCTTAATAAAACAGCTGTAACTACCAAGTTCTATGCCTCATTCTTTACTGTAGTTGAACCTCTGCATCAAAATCACTAGATCGACATTACTGGGTTTAGAGAATGTTGTTGGAACTGTACTTATTTGGGTGGGTAAACTAATTCTATGTCTCTTAATCCACTAAACACCTATCAATCTATGACTTGAATATACTCTGCTGCAGAGCCCTATAAATTTAGAAACTCTTGCTTAGAAACTTGCTAGAAATGCCAACTTGCTATGTGCTTCCTTATTGTTTGTTGTAGCAGCATATTTACTTTTAGAAATTTGTGCCCAGTGAAAATCAACAACTTCCATCCTCTCAGTTTTGTACTTTTCTAACTTTCTACAGTATTTTTCTAAGTGTATGACCTCACATTTTTCCATCTGCCACGGCCTTGTCCGTACACTTAGCCTATCTATAATCCCACTGAAGCCTCTCTTCACTCTTCTCACAGGCGACACTGCCATCTGCCTGCATCTCATCACACTGAGCACTCTTTTAGCTCGTGTGGTGTCGATGATGGAAGGACTTTTGGAAGTCAGGAGGGAAATCGTTCTCTGCAGGATTCTCAGTGTCTTATGGAACTGCGGTACTTGTTGCTCAGCTAGGTCTCAGAATAATTCCAGTTTAGGGAATGTTGTTTGTTACAGGAAGAATCTAGAAATGGTAAGTGGTTATTATTTATAAGCAAAATACTGCAGATCCTGGAAATCTGAAATAAAACCAAAACTAACCTATTCCTCTCTCCACAGATGCTATCTGCCCTACTGAGCATTTCCAGTATTTTCATTTGTATTCGGGGCATAATTTATTTGGTTGGAGACAGCCATTTCATTGACTTTTTTTTATGATTTGAATAGTCAATGCCTGAATATTATTTAGGTCTTGCTGGTGCTGGTGGTTAACTCTTGCATAATCAGCAAGTGCTAAACAGAACTGAACATTGTGCTATGTTCAGCAAACACCCAACCCCTCTACCTCTGATCATGGACGGGAGATTATTTAAGATGGTACCAAGATGCAGTCTCCATCGAAGTCACAGTTCAGATTTAGGCTGGTTTTATTTGGGCTTGTAGGAATGGTTTTGGGGACAAGTTAGTGTTTAGAGAGCAGGGGTGTGAAGGAATTAGGGTTTAGGCCACTGCTCTGCATTCAAAGGCCAGTGACGTGGTTGGATGTGGGAATGGCAGACTGCCGAGAATGAAGCTTCCTTTCAGACAGGAGACTGAGGTCTAATGACCTCATATTTAAACAAATCAGAGAAAATGGCGTTCAGGACCTAGTGTCTGAGTGTCGTCATCGGCGAGTCTGGTGTTCAGGGCCTGGAGTTTGGATCCTCATTTGTCATCATCATTGGGTCCTGGGTCAATACCAATGATCAGAGATCGAAGGTTGATTGGAAGTCCACATCGAAGCATGAAGCTCTATTGGAAGTCCAGATCAAAGCACAAAGATTGATCAGAAGTCCAAACGTCAAGGCCCAACAGCTGGAGTCCACATTTTGCGAATCTTTGCAAATCTTCTAGGAAAATCAAAGGCCCAATGTCAGCGAATCCATGGGCCCACTAGAGACTGGAGGCTGCAGACAGTCTGTGCTGAGATTAGAGGTAGTATGTTCTGTTTTGATGTGTTCTGAGTTCTGCCGAGCATTGTGAACATGCCAAGTTGACATCAGGATTTGTGGCACCCCAACACTTTGAATCATAGAAAAGTACAGCACAGAAGCAGGCTCTTTGGCCCATCTAGTCTATGATGAACCATTTAAACTGCCTGCTCTCATCAACCATAGTTATTCACACTCTTCTTAAATATTGAATGTGAACTTGCACTGGCAGCGCATTCTTTGGGTGTGTTTGGTGTTAACACAAACAACACATTTCACTGTATGTTTCAATATACATGTGATAAATAAATCTGAACCTGAACCAGCTAAGATACCCTGAGGCTGTCGCAGTGTCCTGCAGCTTGTTAGAGAACAACGTCCAATTATTCTCTAACTCAGCCATCTTTATTTGTAAGCAAGATATTGGGCACAGGAAATTTGATTTAATTTGAGGTCAAATAGGGTGATTAAAATAAAGAAATGCACCCCAATAAGTTAACTTGGAAGTTTTAAAATATTGTTTCACTGATAATACTCCAAATTGGTGGTAAAATTCAAATTGGTAGAGCTTACGATTCCTTTCCCTGGCACACTTTAAACACTAGAGTTTAGTAGCACTATGATCACTTTGATCTCTTTGCAATAAAATTGACTTAATCTTTTTGTTCTAATCATGCTCTGCCAGGTAAAAATTGTGTATGATTTATGTTTAATTTACATCTGTCTATTGAATGCTGCTTATCTGATGTCATGTGCCTTTGAATTGTGCATACATCTATTTGTGCATATAACAATAAACTTGATGTTGTTTTTCTTTGAGATTGCTGCATATGTCTTTCTAAGAGCTCATGTTGACTCAATGTCTGGGTGCTCTGGTCAGTGGTGTAACAGTAGTAACCTGGTCAGCAGAACTAAATTTCAATAATATTAGTTTGTTCTGCATACATTTTACCAATTTCAATTCAGCTCTGTGTAATGGAGCTCTGAGGTCATTGTCTCGAGACTAAAATGACCAAAATTACCTGATTTTGCTGAATGCTGGTAAAAATCATTTTAAAAAATACTGAATCGCACCAACAATAAAAACTGAAAAACTCAAGCTCTAATGATGTATTAAAAGTATTTTCTATTCACATGCAGTTCCAAAATGACATGATTTAATTAATGCTCTTCACAAACCTTGGCAAGAATAAGCTATGTCAAAGGACAAATGAATAATATTAATCTCCCAACATTTTCTGTGTTTGCCTGCTGCAGTCTGTCAAAGTGTTGCATGACATTGGGTTAAGTAGGCGTTTTAACCCTAATTTTGTATTTAGTTAAGATGTCACTCAACTACTTGTGGGACTGTGTGAGGTGGCTAGTTGAGCTTCTTGTTCAGTCATGCTGCATCATTCCTCTCAAATTTTATCAAGTTATAGATCGCAGAGAGTCATTCAACACAGGAAGGGGCCCTTTGACCCCCCCCCATTCATTCTGACCTTCAATTATCTGAATATATTAATCCCATTTACTAGCACTTGTTCTGTAGCCTTCAATCTCAATCTCTGAAACATTGCCAGTAAAAGAAGTGAATGCATAACAGTAAAAAAAGTGTTGTAAGAGTAAATTCACTAGATCACCCTGGCTTTGGCTGGAGGAAAAATATGAAGACAATGGAATGATATTCTAATTACAATAGTATTCTAACTAACCCCAACTATCTATCGAATGCATGGCCGAAGTAAATTATGTGTCCATATATTTCACTAAATCAGCTGATAGAATGAGGGCTGCATTAGAATAAGGAGGAAGATGGGCATCTGTCCTTTATGAATTCAAATTCAAATTCAAATCAGAATCAGGTTTAATATCACTGGCATATGTGTGAAATTTGTTAACTTTGCGGCAGAACTATAATGCAATACATGATAATATGGAGAAATAACTGATTTACAGTAAGTATATATGTGTATAATAAATAGTGAAGTTAAAATAAATGGTGCAAAAACTGAAATAAATAAAAAGAAATAGTGAGATAGTGTTCATGAGTTCAACTTCCACTTAGGAATCAGATGGCTGAGTGGAAGAAACTGTTCCTGAATCACCTTCAGGCTTCTGTATCTCCTTCCTGACAGTAACAATGAGAAGAAGGCATGCTCTGTCTGTGCTGATCCTTGTTCTGAATACCTGAAGTAGCATTCGTGTATTGTGTAAGAGCTCGCAGGTTTGCAGGGTTGCCCTTCGCGACTGTGCTTTCTGTCAGAATGGAACTAGTAGTTGCAGTCACCATGGCCTGTGATAATATTGATGTGCTAACACATAGGGTCATAGAGTTAACACCAAGAAACAGGTCCTCTTGTCCAACTCATGCCAGCTGAATTGCCCTGTGAACTAGGCCCATTTGCCTGTGTTTGGTGCATAGCCCTCTAGACTTCTCCTATCCTTGTACTTATCTGGATGTTTTTTAAATGTTGTTGATCTGCCTACCCTAACCACTATTTCTAGCAGCTCACTCCTCACTTTGCGTGAGGAAGCCGCTCCTGATGTCCCTCTTAAACGTCTTGCTTCAGATCTAATACCTGTTTTTAGCACCTTCTCCCTGGGAAAAAGATGATGTGTCCCCTTGCCGATGCCACTCATGATCTTGTGTACTTCTATCAGCTCACCACTCAATCTCCTGCATTCCGGGGACCTCTCCTTGTAACTCAGGCTCCCAGGTCCAGGAAACATCCTGCTGAATCTTTTCTGAACTCTTTCAAAACTGTACTCAGTACTTCATTGTGGTCTCACCAATATCTTACCTAACTGCAGCATAACTGTCCAACTCCAATACTCTGTGACCAGACTGATGGCCAGAATGCCAAATGCCTTCTTCACAACCCTGTCTACCTGTGACACTGTTTTCAGTTACTATGCACATACACTCCTAGGTCCCTCTGTTCCATGATACTCCACCAAGGTCCTATCATTCACAGTACACGTCCTACCTGATTTGATCTAATAAAATGGACTACCTCACGGTTATCTGGATTGAAGGCCAATATATCTGGACGGGCCTCTGCAATTTCTTCTGTAGCTTCTCACGAAGTTTGAAAAATGCACTAAGCCAAGCCTTGTGGATTTATCCACCTTAATACACTTTAAGGCTACCAATCCCCCTCCCTATGGTATAGGAGAACATCAGTCATTTGCACCATTTCCTTAGTTTCCATCATTTTCTACACAGGAAAAACTGAGAAGAAATGCTCACTAAAAATCTCTCTCATTTCCTTTAGTTCCACACACAGATGGCCATGCTGAACTTTAAGGGGATCTTCTCTCTCCCTTGACACCCTGTTTGACAGGAGTTCAGTGACAACCCAAGTGCAGAGGAAGAGACACAGAAATGGAATGATCAACACACACAAAACACTAGAGGAATGCAGCAGGTCAGACAGCATCTATGGAACGGAGTACAGTTGACGTTTTGGACCGAAACCCTTCAGCAGGACTGGAGAGAAAAAGCTGAGGGGTTGGTTTAAAAGGTGCAGGGAGGGATGAGGGAAACACCAGGCAATGGGTGAAACCTGGTGGGGGAAGGATGAAGTAAAGAGCTGGGAAGTTGATTGGTGAAAGAGACGGAAGGCCATTGAGGAAAGAAAAAGGGGAGAGGAGTGCCAGAGGAAGGAAATGGGTGGGCAAAGAGATAATATGAGAGAGGGAAAAGGGGATGGGAAATGGTGAAGGTGGGGTGGTGGGGGGGGAGCATTACCAGAAGTTTGAGAAATCAATGTCCATGCCATCAGGTTGGAGACTACCTAAACAGAATATAAGGTGTTATTCCTCCCACGTAAGTGTGGCCTTATCACAACAGTGGAGGAGGCCATGGATGGACATATCTGAATGAGAATGGGAAGTGGAAGTAAAATGGGTGGCCACTGGGAGATCCCGCTTGTTCAGGCAGACAGAGCATAGATGCTCGGCAAAGTGTACTCCTAGTCTACGTCAGGTCTCACTGATTTACAGGAGGCCACATCGGGAATACCAAACACAATCAATGACCCCAACAGACTTACAGGTGAACTGTCGCCTCACCTGGAAGGACTGTTTAGGGCCCTGGATGGTAGCAAGGGAGGAGGTGTAGGGGCAGGTGTAGCACTTGTTCTGCTTGCAAGTATAAGTGCCAGGAGGGGGATCAGTGGGGAGGGACAAATGGACAAGGGAGTTGCATAGGGAGCAATTTCTGCAGAAAGCAGAAAGTGGGAGTGAGGGAAAGATGTGCTAGGTGGTGGGATCCCATTGGAGATGGTGGAAATTGATGAGAATTATGTACTGGATGCGGAGGCTGGTGAGGACAAGAGGAACCTATCTGCCAGTACAAGTGGGATCTCCCAGTAGCCGCTCGTTTTAATTCTACTTCTCATTCCCATTCTGGTATGTCCATCCACGGCCTCCTCCATTGGCAGGATGAGGACACACTTAGGTTGGAGGAACAACACCTTATATTCCATTTGGGTTGTCTCCAACCTGATGGCATGAACATTGATTTCTCAGGCTTCTGGTAATGCCCCCCCACCCCACCCCCTCACCATTCCCCATCCGCTTTTCGCTCTCTCACCTTATATCCTTGCCAGCCCATTGCCTCCCTCTGGTGCTCCGGCCCCCCCCCACCTTCTTCTTTCTTCCATGGCCTTCTGTTTCTTTCACCAATCCACTTCCCAGCTCTTTACTTCATCTCTCCCCCTCCTGGTTTCACCTATTACTTTGTGTTTCTCTCTCCCCACCCCACCTTTTAAATCTACTCCTCATCTTTTTTCCCCAGTCCTGCCAAAGGGTTTCTGCCCGAAACATTGACAGTACTTTTTTCCATAGATGCTGCCTGGCCTGCTGAGTTCCTCCAGCATTTTGTGTGTGTTACTCAGATAACCAGCATCTGCAGATTTTCTCTTGTTTGTGACAGAAATGGAATGAACAGTTCCCTGAGTTTTATTCAAAGCTGTACAAAACTAAGGAAAATAATAAATGCCAGGCCAACAGGGCCACTAACTAAAAACTCTCAAACTAACTTAAAACTAATGCCATCACCGTAGGTCCAAAGCAGTAACCTAGAACTTAATTAATATTGGTCACCTATCTAAATCACTAATTTTCTTTCGCAGAGCGTGGACTAAGGTAAGCAGAGCGCGTTGTCATCACTGTGCTTCAATCAAGACTTGAGAAGACTGAAACAAAAGGAAGAGAGTTAAATGCAGTTTCAAGGAAACCCTAATTGGTTGGAGTATCTGCATTCGCATAAATTGGAGGATTACTGTGGAAATGTAGGTCTTGTTGATACCTAACAGCTGACCATCAGAGCCTTGATATCAAAATTTTCTCTCAATTGTTGAGTGGGAACTCCCCATCTCCGAGCCTGAGAGATATCCATGAAGTTCCCGGCTGCCCTGGGGTCAATAAATGCCTGAAGCTCATGGATTAGGGGGCCTTATAATAGGGAAGCTGGGAACATTACTTGATGAGGGAAAGGTGTTTGCAGAGAGAATCAACCCATCAGAATTCCCCTTCTTACTGACAGGTCTTCTCTTTTACTGGGTGCTTGGGAATAATGCCCAGAAGTGTCCTGGAGAACACAGTACAGGTAAAAACCTGTTTTTCTGTGCCATTCTCATTCCTCCTGAGAGAGATCTGCCTCTGCGTGGAGTGTGTACAGGATGAAAAGAGAGGGGGTGAAGACTGGTGATGATCTGGTGAGTAGAAGGCTCAGGGCAATTTCTCTTTGCACCACTCACCTGCTCAGTTGTCTATTCAAGTGGCCAGATTTGTCAGGTCATCCAGGGTGTCGTATCCATCACGCCCTGTGATCTCACACTGGACCTCTGTACTCAGCCCATGCCGGAAAGCAGTGATCTCTCGTTCCACCCCACCTTAACTGAAAGAGGGCGGAACTTTACTGCATAGTCCCTCACTGACCTTCTCCCTTGGCGCAGATCCAGGAGTTGGTGGGCAGCCTCCTGGCCCCATACTGGAAGGTCAATCATACTCTTGAACTTAACTACAAATTGCTGTAAAAACTGGGCTGCAGGAGAACCTTGTTCTTGTCGGGCATTGAAGAGGCTGAGTGGGGTCCACCTAAGAGATTCACCATGTAAGCCAGTATACATGCACCATCTCTGCATTGACCTGGCTGGGCTTGCAGGATTAGCTCACACTGGATAATAAAGTTTTTGCAGCCGTTGGGATCAATGGAGTATTTTCTTGTTTTTTTGTGTAGGGTGGTGAGGGATTTCAGCGTTAACGTCCTTGATTAGTTTTGTTCATTTTTTTTGTGTGGGAGGATGGATTTGGGGGTCGATGTGCCTGATCAGTTTGTGTTTGTTTTTTTTGTGCAGGAAAGGGGATTTGGGGGTCGATGTGCTTGATCCGTTTTGATCTTTTTTTGTGTGCGTGGGAAAAGAGATTTGCGAGTCAATGTACCTGATCTGTTTTTGTTCATTTTTTGTGCAGGGAAGGGGATTTGGGGGTCAACATGCCTGTTCTGTTTTGGTTCATTTTTGTTGTGGGGTGGTGGGATTTGGAGGGGGGGTTGATGTGCCTTATCAATTTTGTTCTTTTGTTTTGAGTGTGTGAGAAAATGGACTTGGAGGTCAATGTACCTGATCTGTTTTTGTTTGTTTTTTTTTGTGTAGGAAAGGGGATTTGGGGGTCGATGTGCCTGTTCTGTTTTGTTTTTTTTTGTGGGGAGGTGGGATTTCGAGGTTGATGATTGTGCTGCCTTTTTTTTCTTGATTTCATGGCTACTCAGAGAACTGAAGAATTTCAGAGTTGTATACTTAATTAATTAATGAACCTTTGAACCTTTTCTCTTATTGTAACTTAGAGTATTTTTATGTATCGCTCTGACTGCTGCTGTAAAACAATATATTTCATCACTTTGATAATAAACCTGTTTCTGGTCCTGACAATCTGACATAAATCTCCTCTTCTATAAAGATTTAGGCTCCCCAGAAGTAGAAACATTTTTCTGAATCCAGAGAAATATACAATATGGAAAGAGACTGTTGCACCTGAGATATTTTCTCAGTTCAATTACCTCTTTTCAAACGTTTTCTTCACTGTGAGTATTTATCCAATCCCCTTTAGAAAATTACTATTGATTCTGCTCCCACGACCCATTGCAGAATAGTGCAAATCAGTATAACTCACTGTACAGAAAAACATTGTCTGGCTTTCTCACCAGTTACCTTAAATCAATGTTGTCTGGTGACCGTCCCATCCACCAATGAAAACAGTGTTTCCTTATTCACTCCATCAAAGTTTTTTACAGTTTTAAATGCCTGTTAAATCTCCCTATAACTGCCTGAAGGAAAATAATCTCATTTTCTCCATTTGCGTAAATCTTGTGAATCTCAGCGAGATCTTGACATATTTCTTAAAATGTTTCTACTAGAATTGGACACAAAACTCCAGCAGCAGCCCGCCAGTGATTTGTAAAGTAGTTGCACAACTTGTACTCGTTGTGTATATTTTGAAAGCAAAAGCTCCCAAAAATATTTTGTTCCTTGTGGTAAATGAATATAGCATAGACTCAAGTAGAGTGTAATTACAAACCTGAATAAACCATTACTACTTGTCTCTTTGCTTCTCTCCATATTTCCTGCATTTAAAATATTGGGAAAAGGAGTGTGCAAACATTACAAATTGGTGACAAGATAAACATTTTAGAGATTGGATTTAGAGTCCAGAAAGGTATGTTTTTCAAAGGCTTTACAGTGGTGCTGGAAAGTTTGTGAACCCTGTAGAATTTTCTTTATTTCTGCATAAATATGACCTAAAATGTGATCAGATCTTCATGTAACTCATAAAACGATATAAAGAGAATGCAATTAAATTAAAGAACACAAAAGCATTATACTTGTTCATTTGTTTATTGAGAAAAATCATCCAATATTACATGTATTTGTTGGATAAAGTATGCAAACCTTTGCTTTCAGAAACTGGTGTGACCCCTTGTACAGCAATAACTTCAACCAAATATTTCTGGTAATTGTTGATCAATCCTGCACATTGGCTTGGATGAACTTCAGGCCATTCCTTTTTACAAAACTGCTCTAACTCTGGGATGTTGATGAGCTTTCTTGCATGAACTGCTTGCTTACATAACATTTCTATAGGATTAAGATCAGGACTTTGACTTGATTGCTCCAAAACACAAATTTTCTTCTTTTTAAAATATTCTGTTGTTGATTTACTCTTGAGTTTCAGATCGTTGTTTTGTTGCATTATCCAACTTCTGTTAAGCTTCTGGTGACGGACTGCTACCCTGGCATTCTCCTGTAATGTCTTGATACAATTTTGAATTCATTGTTTTCTTAATGATTGCAAGCTGTCCTGGCCCTGAGGCAGTAAAGCAGCCCTAAACCTTGATGCTCCTTCCAACATGCTTCACAGTTGGGATGCGGTTTTGGTGTTGGTGTGAGTGCCATTTTTCCTCCAAACATGGCAATGTGCTTTCTGCCAAAAAGTTCAGCTTCTGTCTCATCTGTCCACAGAGCATTGTCCTGGAAGCATTGTAGAGCATCCAGGAGTCTTTTGCAAACTTGAGACGTGCAGCAATATTTTATTTTGCAGATCAGTGCTTTCCTCCATGGTGTCCTTCCATGAACACCATTCTTGCTCAGTGTTTTTCATATAGAGGACACATGAATGGAGAGTTTAGCAAGTTCTAGAGATTTCTGCAGGTCTTTTGCTGTTATCTTTGGGTTCTTTTTCACCTCCTTCAGTATTGCACATTGTGCTTATGGTGTGATCTTTGAGGGATGTCTACTCCTGGGGAGAGTAGCAACAGTACTGAGTTTCTTCCATTTGTAGATGGTTTCTCTTACTGTGGACTGATGAACACTCAGGTCTTCAGAAATGCTTTTGTAGCCTTTTCCAGCTTCATACACCTCTACAATACTACTTCTAAGATTCTCTGAATAAATAAATGTACAAATATAATGTTTTGTATTATTTATTTAATTGGGTTCTCTTTATTTAGTTTTAGGACTTGCGTGTAGATCTGATCACATTTAAGGT
This sequence comes from Mobula birostris, assembly GCF_030028105.1. Taxonomy (NCBI): domain Eukaryota; kingdom Metazoa; phylum Chordata; class Chondrichthyes; order Myliobatiformes; family Myliobatidae; genus Mobula; species Mobula birostris. Next base: position 87,971,528 of record NC_092370.1, on the reverse strand, counting down.
CATAGTAATGTAGAAATAGAGAAAATTCTATTGGGTTCACAAATCTTCTTGCACCAATGTAGATAAAAAATGAGGTCAATATTATCTTCAGAAGAAAGGCAGCAGGTTGAAGTCATGCCAGCTCTGATAAGCTAACTCTGAGCAAGTATCAGAAGGTATAGACACAAGGGGGAATGCTGGCCAAATACAACACAGCAGAGGAACCTTCGTTTACTCTTTCTTATACCCCATTTGGAGATTGCAGACTGCATGATTAGATTGACCTTGTTCAGTCCTCAGTGACTGGTCAGTGGGCCACCAGCAGAAATCACGTTGTACAATGACCACCACAGCCAGATGACTTAGCAGCATTTCAACCAACCGCTTATTTTCAAGGGTCTTATCTCTTTTTTTCAGCAGTAAGTTATGATGTTCCTTGGTCCCTTGATTCTCAGGAAGGCAAGTAGACTTTGCCTCATCTCTTAACCCCTCAGGTCTCCATGTAACCTGTTTCATACCACACTTGTTTCTTCAGCTTCTAACCAACTTCCCTGTGTTAATTTGCAAATTCCATTCTCTTTTAGACATAAATATTGTTCAAATCTATTACCGTATTCCCTCTAAACACTTAATTCATGTAGTTTCTCAAGATTTAGGTGGTTAACTGGACGTTTTGAGAATTGTACCAGGAACTATCTCCATGTACTTTTGTTTTGATGGGATGCAAAGCAAAGCTTTTTACTGTATCTTAGTACATGTGATAATAATAAATTATTACCAATTACCAGAAAGGTGGAAAAACTTGTACACTCTGGTGTGATATCATCAGTATAATGTGATCAACTGTAGAGCAGCACAAGCTTGTTACTCAGTGGAAACTCTGGCAGGTAGGATTTTAGTTGTGACCTTTGCAGTTAAATAGTCATGAAGTAATTGGACCCATCTAGTTCTTGCTGCCTGTTCATCACCTACTCCCATCTATCGGCACCTGGACCATAGCCCTCGATACCTCTCTCATTCATGTACTTACCCAAACTTACCTTAAATATTACAACTTGACCAGCATCTCACCACTTCCACTGGCAGTTCCTACAGAAAACACGTGAAATTATTCTTAGATTAACTAAGACAATGTATATCGATGATGAGAATATACCTGCACCAAAACTGTATCTTAAGGAAGCTGTAATAGAAAACTGAAGCAGAAAATGCTAGAAATACTCTTTAATATATATTCATTCGAGAGATACCAGCTTTGCTGGCAGAGCCAGCAGTAAATTGCCCATCCCTAATTAAATTTGAGAGGGTGGTGGTGAGTTCCTTTAGTTATTTAGCATGGTTATTTAGAGATGCAGCCTCTTCTGGCCCAATGAGCCTGCAACATCCTCTTATACACATATAACCAATTAATGGATTAATTATGAGTCTTTGCAGAGTAGAACGAAATCGAAGCACCCGGAGGAAGCCACAGGGTCATGAAGAGAATGTACAAACACCTTGCAGACAGTGGGGGAACTGAAGCCAGGACACTGGTGCTGTGATAGTGTTACACTAACCGCTACATTACTGTGTTTTTTTGAACTGTTGCAGTCTTTGAGGAGTGGACATACTCACAAAGCTGTTACAGAGGGACTTCCAGGATTTTGACACAGCAATTTTGAAGGAATGGAAATATATTTCCAGGTCAGAAAGGTGTGGACTTGGAGGCCAACTTTTAGTCAGTCATGCTTCCGTGCTTTTTCAGGCCTTGTTCTTCTCTCTGGGAGAAGTCATGGGTTTGGAAGGTATTATCAAAGGAGCTTCTGTGTAAGATGTTGCTAATGTGCATCAATGGTAGTATGAGTGAATAGCTCAAAGATTAAGCAGCATCTGTGGAGGAAACAAGCAGGACTTGCTAAAGGGTCTCGGCCCGAAACGTCGACTGTACTGTTTACCATAGATGTTGCCTGGCCTGAGGAGCTCCTCCAGCATTTTGTGAGAGTTAACATAAAGATTGTATTGATGACTTTTCATCAAAATAACCATCAGCCTAAACATTTAACTCTCTTCCATAAGTTCTGAAATTTGTTGTTGGTTGCAGTTGTACAGCGCAAGACATAAAAACTTCTTTAAGTTGCAAAAATATATGAGTATTTCAAAATGAGGTAAAGTTCCACATCATGTGTTCAATGATAAGTGTGTTGTTTGATCAATGAGTCAATTCAATTGAAATTATTAAACACACAGAGTAATATATTTTGGCCTTGTGCATAGAACAACTATTTCAATAAAAATGGCATTGAGAAATTCCGAAGAATTTTATCCAGTGAAAGGTACAAATGTAACAGTGGTTTATGACTGAAGTGTGGTAAGGACTGCAGTACTATTTTACCTATGTTTGCAAAATGTTTCATCTGCCTGAGTAACACACACAATATGCTGGAAGAACCCAGCAGGTCAGGCAGCAACAGGCATAGATGCTGCCTGATCTGCTGAGTTGCTCCAGCATTTTGTGTGTATTACTCATCAATGGCAAGGAAGTGTCAAGCCAAAGGAAATTGACCCGTTGGATCAGCAAGTGGAACAATGATATTGCTGCAGTCATGGACACATGGTTGAGGGAAGGGCAGGAGCGGCAGCTCAGTGATCCAGGGTTTAGATGTTTGCAAAAGGGAGGGAGTATGCTCTGGCAGGGAACTCTGGAGAATGAGTTTTTAGCTGGTTTTAATATTTAAGACTACTGGGTGTTTGGTAATGGGGTGACTGAGAAACATTTTTCATTACATAGAAATTTGCAATGAGTAGGCTTTGTTTTTAGAATGAGAGACCATTGATTTAAGGTGAAAATGAAAAGGAATTTCTTTTTTCAGAGTGCTGTGAATCTTTGGAATACTTCACCCCGTTCAATATATTCAAGACGTACATAGGCAGGAAAGTGGAGCTGAGCCTAGGATTAGATCGGGCATCGTTTTATTGATAAGCAGAATAGGCACAAAGTACTGAACCAGCCTTTCCTGATCCGACTTTTTAAATTATGTTCTCAGAACAGGTTATTGTATTTCATGTGTGGTCCATTTAAGGTCTGATTCAATTTTAACACTTTACCCTCCTCAATATGGACCCCAGTGCTTGGTATATGTTGTGTACCAAACTGACAATGTCTTTTAGCAACATCTAAGCATTCTTGATTCCCAGCAATGCAATCTTTCCAATGCAGGAACAACTGTGTTAGCAATCCTAATGCATTCTATTCTCCATTAGGTGTGTGTGGGTGTGATCAACTATGTGTAAATGAGGATATAAAGGAAAATGGACATTTTATATTTCCGGATAATTGTGTGTTTTATTAGAGTTCTGCTAAATCATATCTATACTGTTGAGAATATGAATAATATTTGGGAATATGAGTTCACAAAAATTGAACATCAACAAAAATACAATTTGAGGAAGAGTTGTAATCAATTCAAATCTGATGACTGACTCTTAAAAGCCTGATACTTTGACAATAAGTAGCAATTCCTCTTGGGGTTCTTGCACAATAATGTTGTGGGCACTATGAAAGCAAATCAGATATATATCTGAAGTATGATTGTAATATTAATCTTACGGTACATCATTCTGCTCTGCGCCATTTATTGAATCAGGATTCTGCACTGTGCCACTTAGGAAGCCTTTCATTGATTACCCAGTTTAGGAGTATTGGTTTATCATTAACTAAAATGTTGCATGTCTAACAGAAATATTTGAGTTTTACCAGAACAGCTATTTCCTTCTAAAGCAAGTGAACAAATGGCATCTTAAAATTATATTTCACTGATGTACTCCAAGCCAAAGCCCTGTCCAAAATAGATACTCAAGAGAATGCAGATAGTGGAATCTAGAGCAAAAAAATGTGCTGTTGGAGAAACTCGATGGGTCAGGCAGCTATGGGAGAAAGTGGACAATCGTGCAGAGCATTCTGATGGATTGCATCATTGTCTAGTATGGGGGTGATGGGGAGGGGGTGGCTACTGCACAGGACCGAAAGAAGCTACCCAAGGTTGTAAAATTAGCCGGCTCCATCTTGGGTGCTAGCCTATAAAGTACCCAGGAACGTCTTCAAGGAGCAGTGTCTCAGAAAGGCAGCGTCCATTATGAAGGACCTCCAGCACACAGGGCATGCCCTTTTCTCACTGTTACCATCAGGCAGGAGGTACAGAAGCCTGATGGCAGACGCTCAGCGATTCAGGAACAGCTTCTTCCCCTCTGCCATCCGATTCCTAAATGAACATTGAACCCATGAACACTACCTCACTTTTTAATATATTATTTCTATTTTTGCATGATTTTTAATCTATTCAATATGTATACGTATACTGTAATTAATTTACTTATTTATTGTTATTATTATTTTTTCTTCTTCTTCTATATTACGTATTGCATTGAACTGCTGCTGCTAAGTCAACAAATTTCACGTCACATGCTGGTGATAATAAATCTGATTCTGATTCATTTCTGATTCTGAAACCTTTCATTTGAACCAACATCTGGAGTCTAGTTGAAGGGACTCAATCTGAAATGTTAACTGTGTATTAGCCTCCAATGTGTTCCTCCAGTAGTTGGTTATTTCTTCATGCCCTAAATACACACACTTCAGCCTTTAGTTTAGTTTAGTTGCTTCTTAAGATGGTCCTGGATTTTGTGGGAAGATTATGAAAAATTGTGTGCAGATAGAATGGCGACAAGAGATTCTGTAGATGCTGGAAATCTTGAGCAACACAAACAAGACAATAAAGGAACTCAGCTGGTCAGGCAGCATCTATGGAGGAAAATCCACAGCTGATTTTCGCACCAAGACCCTTCAGCAAATACTTTGTAGATGCTGCCCAACCCATTCAGTTCCTCCAGCATTTTGTGTGTATTGTTGAAATATCCAGCTGTGTCCAGTATCCACAGTATGATGAGTGAAATTTGAGTAGGAATCCATAGAGAAATATTTGGAGTCAGACATTTGCTAAGGAAAGAAATGTGACTGAGGATTTGAGCCTTGGTTAACATCCTATTGAAGACCTGAAAGAGAAAGACACACTATTGAAGGTCAACAAGACAAATGGGCCAGGTGGAATCCCCACCAGAAAATGGAGGAGAACTTGAGGGTGGAATTTCTGCAAGAAAAGTGACAGTGAATTCAACTGTAAATGAAAATTTTAAAATATTGTAAGTGCTGGAAGTCTAAAGTAAACTCAGAAAAAGCTGGAAAGGCTCAGCTGGTTGGGCAGCAACTGTGGAAAGAGGAACACTTCATTTTTCAGTCCCTTTTCAGATGTGTTATTCACAGATGTGAGGTAGCTGGATCCTTTAACAATGGATCGTGGAGACATTTTATTGTTCCTGAAAATCCCATCAATGTTGTTGCTATAGGCTCAGTCTCACTGATGTTGATTTAATGCAATGCTGTAGAAATGCACCGAGAGAGGTTGAAAACCATTATGGCCAAAGTGTCCCCATAGGAAATAGTCCAGAGAAAGAAAGTTAGAGGCAATGATACTCTAACTTTATAACCACATAACAGAGAGCAGAGTCTAGAGGAAGCCAAGTTGTGTGACAGACAGTGCTCATGAAGACACAGAGACAGAGGGTTAAGAAGAAATCCAATTACATAATTTTGTACTGGAAGTGATACCATAGTGCTTCTGTTTATCATATGTAATTCTTGAATAGTAGTCACTTATGAGTGTATTGGTCTGTGATAAGTTTTGAAGTTGCAATTTAGAAAATGTATGTAGAATATCGTACTGCACTGATATAGCAACAATTGTAGTACACAATGAAAAATTAATCATATATGAATCCAAACTCTGAAGAATCTTTAAGAGACACATTAATTCTGCTTCTCTCTCCACAGACATACCATAAGACCATGATGCCGTCAGACCTGCTAAGAATTTCCAGCATTTTCTGTTTCTATTTAATTATACATGAAGGTATTACCCAGGTGACCCCTTGAGATGGTTAGCACTAGGAGTAGGTCTTCCAGAGATATTAAATTTAGATTAAAGCATTGAGAATGGAGTTGAGAGTTGAACCAGACAGGATTTGTGCTTGGTCACGTGTCTGGTCTGTATGTCAAGAAAACAACCTTTCCCTCAATGTCGCAAAAACAAAGGAACTGGTTGGGGACCACAATGGAGACAGGCTAACTCCTATTGCATCAATGGATCTGAGGTTGAGAGGGTGAACAGCTTTAAGTTCCTTGGCATACACATCACCGAGGATCTCACATGATCTGTACGTAATGGCTGTGTGGTGAAAAAAGTACAACATCGTCTCTTTCACCTCAGGCAGTTGAAGAAGTTTGACATGAGTCTCCAAAACCTAAGGACTTTCTACAGGAGCACAACTGAGAGCATTCTGATTGGCTGCATCACTGCCTGGTATGGGAACTGTACTTCCCTCAATCAGAGGACTCTGCAGAGAGTGGTGTAGACAGCCCAGCACATCTGTAGATGTGAATTTCCGACTATTCAGGACACTTACGGAAACAGGTGCATAAAAAGGGCCTTGAAGAGTCATTGAGGACCCGAGTCACCCCAACTACAAACTGTTCCAGCTGCTACCATCCGGGAAACAGTACCACAGCATAAAAGCCAGGACCAACAGGCTCCGGGACAGTTTCTTCCACCAGGCCATCAGATTGATTAATTTGCACTTATACAATTGTATTTCTATGCTATATTGACTGTTCTGTTGTACATACTAGTTATTACAAATTACTATAGATTGCACATTGCACATTTAGACAGAGACGTAACATAAAGATTTTTGCTCATGTATGTGAAGGATGTAAGAAATAAAGTCAATTCATATGCATGTACACTTAGTGTTCCCCTTTTCATTGTAGTGCACTTAATCCTCAGTCTGGAACACTCACAGATACATACACTCAGTGGCCACTTTATTAGTTACAACTGCTTGTTAAAGCAAATATCTAATCAGCTAATCATGTGATAGCAACAATGTATAAAAGCATGCAGACATGGTCAGGAGGTTCAGTTGTTTTTCGACATCAGAGTGGGGAAGAAGTGTGATCTAAGTAACATTGACTGTGGAGTGAATGTGGAAAGCTGTTGTTGGGGTGGGTGTGTTACATTTTTTAAAGGAAAAATGGTGTAATATATATCGAGTGCATATGTACCTTTAATAAGAGTGTGAGCTTTGATACACTGCTGTAATGGCCGCAGCTGTTCATCACAATCAGGTTTAATATCACTGGCGTATGTTATGAAATTTGTTGTTTTGTGGCAACAATACATTTCAATACATCATAATAATAAAACAATAAATTACAATATATATTGCTTATTGTAATTTATAGTTTTACAGAGCAAAGAAAAGAAAAAAAAATACTGAGGTGGTGCTCATAGGTTCATTGTCCAGACAGAAATCTGATGGTGAAGGGGAAGAAGCTGTTCCTGAATGTATATCTTCAGCAACATTCCCTCTAATGTTTTTTTTACAGCTGCACTGATTGTTCTGAGCAGGAAGATTTTTTACATGGTTTGAAAATGAAGTGCCACTCTACATTAACACAATATGAAAGAAAATTCCAGCTGTATGGCAACAAAGGCGATGTATGCGGGAGCATTTTAGTTACTGCGCGATCACACAGCCACACAGCTTGGAGGGAATGGAGGTTTTCAGGCTCCTGTACCTCCTCCTTGTTGATAGCAATGAGAAGAGGTGTGTCCTGGGTGATGCGGGAACTTAATGATGGATGCTGCTTTTCTGAGGCATTGAGTTTTGAAGGTGTCTTCGACGCTGGGGAGGTTAGTGCCCATCATGGAGCTGACTGAGCCTGTAACTTTCCACTACTTTTTCTGATCCTGCGCAATAGCCTCTTTATTCCTATCAGTGATGCAACCAGTTAGAATGGTCTCCACGGTACATCTGTAGAGATTTGCAAAAGTCTTTCATGTCATACCATCACCTCAAACTTCTGCTGTCATGCCTTCTTTGTATTTGCATCAATATGTTGACCCAAGGCAGATCTTCAGAGATATTGAATTTAAAACGGCTCACCCTGATCTCTCAATGAGGACTGGTGTGTGTTCTTTTATTTCCCCTTCCTGAGGTCCGCAAACAGTTCCATGGTCTTACTGACATTGAGCATAAGGTTGTTGTTGCAGTACTACTCAACCTGCTGACCTATCTCACTCCTTTATGACTTCTCATCACCAGCTGAAATTCTGCCAACAATAGTTGTGCCATCGGCAAATTTGTAGATGGCATTTGAGCTGTGCCTTACCACACAGTTGTGGATGTAGAAAGAGTCGAGTAGTGGGCTAAGCATGCATCGTTGAGGTGCGTCAGTGCTGACTGTCAGTAAGGAGGAGATGATATTTCCAAGCTGCACTGACTGTGGAGCTCTGATGAGCAAGTTAAGGATCCAGTTGCAGAGAGAGATTTTGAGATCCAGGTTTTGGAGCTTGTTGATTAGTACTGAGGGTATGACCGTGTTAAATGCTGAGCAGTAATCACTAAACGGCAGCCTGACATAGGTATTGCTATTGGCCAGCTGATTCACGGAGAGTTGACTGCCATTCATAATTGGTGTCTGCTTAGTAACTTGTTACTGAGCGGTAGGAAGGAGACGATGGATTCCAACTAGTTGTGACAATAAAGTAAATGCCTTAGGGTGCTGTTCTGACTTTGCAGTCTCTGGTACTCAACTTCCTGCTGGTGGCATTTCCCAGCAGGAGTGAATCTGAACATTCCACCAAGCATTTAATCCTCTGGGTTGGAGAACTGTCAGCCGTGTTCTCTGCCAGATGCTCATCAGAGCAGTTCATAAATAAAGCAATAACCACTGGTTTAATAGAAATCTATATTATGTATCTACTTTGTGTGTGGAGAATGGCCTTCCACCAGCATCCTGTGAATGCTCAAATTGTGTAATTGACTGATCAATTTGAGTGTATGTTTGAAATTAGCCTTGAATGTAGGCAGATCCATGAAAGGTTGTACCAGATTGGTAAAAACACCAAGTTAAGTTCATTGTTCCAATTTTTTCTTTTGTTTTTATTTCTTTTGCTGAAGATAATTGGCAAAAAAAAGGATAAGGGTGATGAGGAGGACAGTTTTTATAGAGTAGAATTTGGGGTCAAATTAGAGGCTCTTTCAAAGTGGCAAGTAAGAAAAAATGACCAAGAAATTTCTCTGATAATTCTTCTAAATTTTGACAATCCCAGTTTATTTAATAAGCCTTGTTTATTCTGTCCAGCATAAGACATAAGAAATAGTAGCAGGAGTAGGCTATATGGCCTGTCAAACATAGAACATAGAAATCTACAACACACTACAGGCCCTTCAGTCCACAATGTTGTGCTGACTATGTAACCTACTCTAGAAACTGCCTAGAATTTCCCTAGCGCACAGCCCTCTATTTTTCTAAGCTCCATGTACCTACCTCAGAAAAGTCTCTTAAAAGACCCTATTGTATCCACCTTTACCACTGTCACTGGCAGTGCATTCCACACGCCCACCACTCTGTGTGGAAAAAGTCTGTCCCGAGCCTTTGTGGCCCATCAGGCCGGTGTTTACGTCGGTTTCTGTGGCGTGAAGCTCTGAGAGTACGAGGCTCCCCCCCCCCCCCCGGATAGGACGCCAGTCTATCGCGAGGTTAACCCCCAGCATTTGCTGGTACCCATTTTCAGCTGGGTGGATTGGAGCAGTGTGTGGTTAAGTGCCTTGCTCAAAGACACAACACGCTGCCTTGGCCGAGACTCGAACCCACGACCTTCAGATTGTGAGCCCAACGCCGGAACCACTTGGCCACGCACCACACATGTACCTATCTAAGAGGCTTTTAAAAGACCCTTTTGTATCCGCATCCCCCACCGACACTGGCAGTGCATTCCATGCACCCACCACTCTCTGTGTGAAAAACATACCCCTGACGTACCCTCAGTACCTATTTCCAAGCACCTTAAAACTATGCCCACTTGTGTTAGCCATTTCAGCCCTGGGAAAAAGCATCTGGCTATCCACACGATCAATGCCCCTCATCATCTTATACACCTCATTCATCGAGCTGGCTCCGCAATTCAATAAGATCACGGCTGATCTGGCCATGGACTCATCTCCACCTACCTGCCCATTCCCCATAACCCTTAATTCCCCTACTATACAAAAAACATATTTTATATAACATATTAAATGTTTTTCCTTTTAGAATCTTTAGTTTTTTTGCTGAGAACACTTAGCTGGTCAAGCAGCAACTATGGAAACAGAAGAGAATCTGGGACAAAGAAAATGAGCTGCTGGAGGAACTTGATCAGACAGCATGAATAGAGGGAAGTTCAAACTTCCCTCGCTGAGCTCCTGTGGCAGCTAGTATTTTCCTGTGGAAAGAGAAACATGTTTAACGGTTTCAGATCAAAGACCTTCGTTTCAGATTTCCATCATCTACTGTTTTTTTATTTAAGATTAAAGAAGAGTTTTAGTTCTAACATGTACATCATTAGATTGAAATGCCTTGTTTGCATCAAATCAAATCAGCAAGGATTGTGCTGGGCAACCCACAAATGCCACCATGCTTCTGATGCCATCACAGATTGCCCATCACTCGCTAACCCTAACATGAACGGCTTTGGAAAGTAGAAGGAAACTCATGTAGTCACGAAGAGAACATACAAGCCACTTACAGATTGTATTGAGAATCAACCCCTGATCTTACAGCGGCTTGATGCTGTAAAGCATTGCTCTATCTGCTACACTAACATGCCCCAAGTCTTTTCCTTTTTATACTTCTTTTCATTTCTAAATTTATTGATGCTCTGAAAAACCATCCTTCAAAACACTTGGTCAGAAATCCACAGAATGTATCCAAAACAGTTGCTTAGAGGTTTCCCCACTTAAACACAAGCTTTTAGGACCCGACAGGATAGATGTGGAACTGATGTTTTGTCTGCTTGTGTGCTTTGAATAACGGCTCACTGTCATAGCCCCGAAAGAGCAGCAGCAGGCATCCAAGTTTCCGTGCTCCACTTCCCCTGAGTTTGATTAGCTGCCACTGTCCCTTTAAGACTCAGACTACCAATTATTGCCTGCCATATTCCTTCATGGAAAGTCAGTACGTAGAGGCCTCGTGCTGAGCACTCAGTTCTCAATCATAGGAGTTCCATTTCTAGTACTATAGTTTGTGATGTCTCCTTTTGAGTTTGTATGTGTTGTCTTGTTGAGTCTTGACCTTACTCTGCACTTGGGTTCACCACCACCCAAAGCTCTCTTGTTCCAGCATGATTGAGCCATTATGAACCCAACAGCATATGAATGTCTGTGAACTGCATTGGCCTACCAGGGAGCAATTGTAGGTAGGCATGACAACATGCTTCAGGAGATCCTCACTATTCTCTGACTCTGGTAGGCAGGATTTGAGTTCGGCCAGAGTGTCTGCCAGTTCTGAGCATGTACAAGCTGGAGACTCTGTCAATACTTGGGAGGGATTGCTGCACCTACCGGCTCCCAAGCTGTACAATGCTAACCCAAAGTATTCTGAGGATTCTTAGTACAATACTTCTTGGCCTTCAAGTTACAGGCATCCAAGTTCCTGGCAGAATGCAGTGAGGTAGCCTATATCATCTAACTTCTAACTGGGAGAGCCCTTCCCTGGGCCACCACCCTCTGGGAGAAGGATTCATCCATCTGCGCCAGTGCAAACATCTCTTCAGAGACTCTGAGGAAGGTGTTCTATCTCCCCACTGGAGGACATAGGTCTGTGTTACAGCTCCTCAACTTGTTCCAGGGGAATCGGACTGGCCGATTATTCCAAAAAATTCTGTACCTTGGTGGCAGACAGCAGTTGGAATCTGGAAGAACTAAATGCTCTATTCCATAAAGGATTGAGTTATGTGCTAAACAATGTCCTTGCAGTCCAAGACCTGGTGGAGGATCTAGAGAATCTTATGAACCTGCTAATTTGACGATAACTGATAGATGGAAAGGAGAAGGGATAGCCTAAGGGGATGATTCAGAAGACACTCCTCTCCCATACTATCCTCTGTCCTCTCCTATTCCCCGGGCTAGGACTCCTCCTCGACTGCCGCCAATCACAGCTTCTGAGGAGTCTCTGCAAGTAGGGTGGACCAGGCTCTCTCTAGCCAAAAGAGAGAGAGAGAAAGGGAGAGGTACAACATTTACTGTGAAAAGGCTGGACATTATCAGACCTCTTGACCCAAGCTGTGGAGAAACTCCCAGGAACATCTTGCCTAGGGAGGGCTGTGATGGATGAAGTCCAGGCTTAGCTCCCTCCCCATGTCACTTTCATGGGGAGATCAGAAATATTTCCTAGATGTTTTTATTGACTCCAGTGCAGCTTTTTTGGACCTTGGACTGGCCAGAAGATAGAAAATTCCCTTTCCGCGTCTCAACCAGTGGCTCGATGCTACGGCCTTAGATGGGAGACCATAAAACCATAGGATATAGGAGCAGAATTAGGGCAGTTGACCCATCGAGTTTTCTCCACCATTTCATAATGACTGATTCAATTTTCCTCTCAGCCCCAAACTCCTGTCTTCTTCCCCTATCCCTTCATGCCCCGACCAATCATGAATCTATCAATCTCTTCCTTAACATTGCATTTGCCTCTCTGACCTGCAAATTAACCTCATGGAATCCTGCACAAGGACTCTCAAGTCCCTTTGCATCTCAGTTTTTTTGTATTTAGAAAATAGTCAACCCTTTCATTTTTTTCTACCAAAGTGCATGACCATACACTTCCTGACACTATATTCCATCTGCCATTTCTTTACCCATTCTCCAAATCTATCTAAGTCCTTCTGTAGCCTCTCTACTTCCTCAAAACTACCTGCCCTCCACCTATCTTCATGTTACCTGCAAAGTAATTGATTCCATCATGCAAATCATTGACATATGACATAAAAAGAATCGGCCCCTGTGGAACACCACCAGCAGCCAGCCAGAAAAGGCTTCCTTTATTCCCACTCTTTGCCTCCTGCCAATCAACCACTGCTTTATCCATGCTAGATTTTTTTCCTGTAATACCATGAGCTCGTAGTTTGTTAAGCAGCCTCATGCATGGCAACTTGTCAAAGGCCTTCTGAAAATCCAAGTGCACAGCATTAACCAATTCTCCTTTGTCTATCCTGAATGTTACTACTTTAAATAATCCCAACAGATTCGTCACGCAAGATTTTCTCTTGAGGAAGCCATGCAAAGTACGGCCTATTTTATCATGTGCCTCCAAGTATCCTGAGACTTCGTCCTTAATTATCGACTTCAACATCTTCCCAACCACTGAGTTCAGACAAACTGGCCTGGAGTTTCCTTTCTTCTGCCTCTCTCCTTTCTGGAAGAGTGGAGTGACATTTGCAATTTCCTAGTCTTCTAGAAACATTCCAGAATCTAGTCATTCTTGAAAGATCATTACTAATGCCTCCACAATCTCTTCAGCCACCTCTTTCAAAACTCTGGGGGTGTACACCATCTGGCCGGGGTGACTTACTTACCTTCAACCCTCTCAGTTTCCTGAGAACCTTCTATCTAGTTATGGTAACTTCACACACCTCATGCCCCCGACACCTGGAACTTCCATCATACTGCTAGTGTCTTCGACAGTGAAGGCTGATGCAAAATACTCATTCAGTTTATCCGTTATTTCGTTATCCCCCATTACTACCTCTCCAGCATCATTTGCCAGTGATCCACTGTCCACTCTTACCTCTCTTTTACACTTTATGTATCTGAAAAAACTCCTGGTATCTTCTTTAATATTATTGGGTAGCTTACTTTCCTATTCAATCTTTACCTTCTTAATGACTTTTAGTTGCCTTCTGTTGGTTTTTAAAAGCTTCTCAATCCTTGAACTTCCCGCTAATCTTTGCTCTATTATATGCCCTCTCTTTGGCTGTTGGTTTTGACTCCTCTGATTAGTCATGGTTCTTTATCCTGTGTCTTCTGAATTGCTTCCAGTGCTTCCAGAAACTGCAGCCATTGCTGCTCTGCTCTGCCGTCATCCCAGTGTTCCTATCCAATCAATTCTATCATCTCCAAGCACCATGCGGTTTCACCCTACATTCCACGCATCTTGCCTCAGGCCCATGAGTGCCAGTCCCTTGGTTCTGGTTCCCAGATTTGTTGAGGGACAATCCGCCTACAAAGAAGGATTACTTTTGGACACCCACGTTGTTCAAGGGAAAAGGCGGTATCTCATGAATCAGGAGTAATATGGCTCAAAAGAAAGAAGCTGGCTTCCTTCACGGGACACCTCTGATCCTACCTTGATAGAGGACTTTCACAACCACCATTCTGGTCAGCCTGGGCCATCAGGAGCTAGACATAAGGGTGCGGTGGGGGGTGATTCTGTCATGGTCCTGACTGAACAGCTATAGGCATCCAAGTTTCAGTGATCCAACTCCTGAGTATAGTTAGTTGCCACTGTCCCTTTAAGACTCAGACTGCCCATTATTGCCTGCCACATCCCTTCATGGAAACTTTGTACTTAAAGGCCTTGTGCTGTGCACTCAGAGCTCAATTGTAGGAGTTAAATTTCTAGTGCTGCTGTTTGAGATTTGGCCTTTGGATTTGGTTTATGTTACCTTGTTTATTTCAAGCCTGAGTTTGTTCTAGACCTTACCCTGCACTTGGGTTCTCACCATCCTTTCCTCTCATTAAACTCAGTTTCAAAGTAAGAGCTTGCTATTCAAGACCGAAAAGCAAAGAAATTTCTTCAGTGGAATTTGAGCTCTGTCACTACATATATTCAAGACAGATTTTTAGAGTGGGGATGCTGGATATGAAGGGAATCAAAGGATACTCTATGTGTTTCTTATGGAAAGGTGGTGTTGGCGCCAAGGAAATAGACATCACTGTGTTGACTATCAAGTATCCATTTACCAATCCTATGTTAATCCCATTTTCTGTTGCCCACATTCCCAACAACTTCCCCAGATTATACCACTTCTTTTCAACATAGGGACTTTTCAGCAGCTATTTAATCTACCAACATCTTTGCTCTGTAGGAGAGTTCACAGCTCACCAGAGTGGAGAATTCGAAAGATTCACTTTCTTCTGAATGAGGAAATTTCACCCAATCACAGTCCTTGCCAAGGTGCCCCGCCCAAGCTAATCCCATTTGCCAATAGTTAGCCCTAACCTTCCAAACCTTTCCAATCCATGTACCTGTCTATCTGTCTTTTTAAAGTTGCTATTGTACCTGCTGCAATCACTTCCTCTGGCAGTTCATTCCACAGATACCACCCTTCATGTATACATAAAAAATTAAGTTGCCCCTCAAGTTTCTATGAAATCTCTTCCCGCTCACCTTAAACATATGCCCTCTAGAGTACTACAGCACAGGAACCTTGGCCTGCATAGTCCATGCCAAGCTGTTTGTTTCACCAAGTACCATCTAACTGCACCAGGTCCATAGCCATCCATACCCTTCTCATCCAGGAACCTATCCAAACTTCTCATAAGTTTTTCAGTTAAACCCACACCCACCACTTCCGCTGGCAGCTCAATCCACGCTCGCACCACTCTCTGATTCTCCAACCCGAGGGAAAAATACACTATTTATGCTCCTTATGATTGTTCCCAGCTCTAGAGGATTACCCTTCAGTCTCTTAAAAGCTGCCTCCTCCACTTTGCTCTCAATGCTAAGGTTTCATAGTGGAAGATATGCCCATCAAAAGTGGGTTGAGTTTGAAAAGAATATTTAAACAAATGTATTTGCAGGACCAAGAGCCTGCAAACACATGATGTTTGCTAAGCAGGGTCTCATGCAAGCTAGCACATGGACAGCCAAGGATTTATTGTGCTCACGGATGGTCCAAGGCATTTCAGCAGTCAAGTTGAGAATAACAAAGGTATGGATGGTCTGCTTTCCATTGCTTGCTTCCGGAATAGTATATCCAACAACCTCACTGAAAATCTTTGTGGAATTCATTGCTGTCAACTTTGAAACCCTAGGCTTCTCACAGAGTGGTTCACTAACTCATTTTCACAGCACAAAATGGTCCTCTAGATACTTGTAAACATGTAAGCTAGAAGAAAAAGTAATAAATAAAGATTTGTTGATAACCTGGAAATTACTCCATTGCATATAAGTTATGAAGTTGAACAGATGGCTAAACCAATTGTTTTTGCTGTTGTACTTTACATTAAGCACTGCGGCACATTTATTTCCCTAAATTAACTCAAAAATCCCTGCAGTACTAGACAGGGGCTGCACTTAGTTTTATGGCAATCATTAATCCACCAAGGAGATGCAGAGAAGATACGTTTAGTTTATCTTCAAATCAATTTGTGCATGATGACATTATCTACAATAAGCAGATTTGTAGATCTGATTTCAGCATAAAGTAAAAAAGTTGGGATTCTGTGTTTGGCGAGATCAATACCAATATTCATGCTGCCATTCCAATGGAAATCTCAGTGTAGCAGTATTTGTCTAGCACCTTTTGCAACCTCGGAAAGTCTAGCAACACATTGCAGCTAAATAAATACTTTCAAGGCATAATTGTTTTGCAATTCGGGCATAAGTCCTTTGTATGCTATCAACCAAGCCATTTGGACTGACTTTCCAAACAGCAAAGGAGATAACAAGGATGTTGGCAGTCTCAGTGTTGAGATTCACTGCATTCTGACAATGCCTGCTGGCATTAACTGGGATGTGGGCAAAATGGTTTCATTTGAGGCTCATTCCTCAAACAATCCTTGCATTGTTCTGGAGTTACAAGATCTCATCAACTAACTCCTGTGGTTACCCCCTTTTTTCACAGAAAAGCTCACTGTTAAATAGTTACCCTTTTAGCTCTGAGCCAAGTATTACCTTCTGAGCAGTTTCCTTGTGTAGGAAGATCCAAATCTATCCAGTAGCTAATGCCAAACAAGTGCCTGTCTGGGCAACTTGGTTAATTAAAGAGGCCTGACAGATATGGGTTCAAGTCCTTCACCAGAAACTTTGCCATGGTCGTCTTGTTTTTGCCAGATCCCATGGCGTTACTTAAAATGAAGAAGTTGTCTTTAGCGGTCTGGCCAATACTTATAAACCAAATTTACAAAAGCTGATAATCAATTTGTGTTATTGTCTTTTCTATGAAATTTTGCAACTACAGAGTCCCGGGTTACAACAGGGCACCTGTTGATGATAATTTTTCATTAGTGGGCAATGAACAGAGAGAATGTGTGGGCGAAGATCACAGAAAAGGCTGTAATGGGAGAGTGAACACCAGTCAGCTTATAGACTCAGGTCATGAATCTGCTCGGAGCTCCCAATTCAGCTCGGCTCAACCCACTGCACAATTTTGCAGAATTGAGTGGGGTGGGGATGTGGAGGGAAGGCACACAGAAATGCCTGATGCACACCCAGATGCCTGTAGCCCTGCAGAAACTAGCAAATCCATCCCCATCCACCCTGCTGGGCTCCTAGGAAAATTCTCACCTTATTCCTGAGAAAGACCACGTGCATACAGACCTCGAAGCAGCTGGCACTGCAGATCAAACCCACTGCAAATATCACTTGCACCTCGATTGCATAGAGCCCCACAGTCAATCTGCAACTGGCTAACTGCAAGTCAATCTCATCGACTCACCTGTGAAATTAGCTAATTTCAAAAAAAATTATCAGAAAATGTACGTAAATTCAAAGATTGGTGAGTGAGCTTATTATGTCCATTGCAGGTGTCCATAAGTCAGGCATTTGTAACACAGATACAGACTACAAGTGCACTTGGAAATGCAAGCTTTCCTCCTATATTAGAGTCATAAGTTACACAGCACCAAAATTGGCCCTTCCTGCCCAACCTTTTTGCTCACCACTAAATTGATTTGCCTGTATTAGGTTTGTATGTGTCTATAGCTTGCTTATTTCAGTGTTTAACTAAATGTGGTAAGTCAATGTGTAATTCCACTGCCTTGACTTGCAAGATCAGCCTCCATCAGCTTAAAAATCGTCACTTCAGATGCCCTTTAAAACTCTGTCATTTAAACTTATGCCCTCTTCAAAGCTAGAACATCGAATGTGGAACAGTACAGCACATAACAGGCTTTTTGGTCTATGATACTGTGCTAAACTAATTAAGTTAATGACATATCATCCATTCTGCCTGCACATGGTCCATATCCATCTATCACCTGTATGTTCATGTATCTACGTATCTACAAGACTCTTAAATGCCTCAATATTTTCTGCTTCAAACTCTGCCCCTGGCAGTGCAAACTATGCACCTATCACCATCTGTGTAAAGTAACTTGCCTTAACATCCCTTTAAACTTTCCTCTTCTCAGTTTACCGGATATGGCCCAGTCCATTATGGTAAAGCCCTCTCCACCATTGAGCACATCTACACGAAACATTGCTGTCGGAAATCAGCATCCACCATCAGAGATCCCCACCGCCCAGGCCTTGCTCTCTTCTCGCTGCTGCTATCAGGTAGAAGGTACAAAAGCCTCGTGTCTCACACCACCAGGTTCAAGAACAGTTTCTAGCCCTGAACCACTAAGCTCTTGAATAATAGGGAATAACTACACTCATTTGTCCCATCCATTGAGATGTTTCCACAACCAATGATGTCACTTTAGAACTCATTATCTCATGCTATCATTATTTATTGATATTTATTAATACTTGCATTCACATAGCTTGTTGTCTTCTGCACTCAGTTTAATCTTTTATTGATTCTGTTATAGTTACTATTCTATAGATTTGCTGAGTATGCCCACAGGGAAATGAATCTCGGGGTTGTATATGGTGACAGATATATGAACTTTGATAATAAATTTATTTTGAACTTTGAACTTTAAAAGCATGCCCTCTTGTATTATTCATTTGGACCATGGGATATTTATGGTGGAGTTCTTCTTCTGTCTCAAACCAACCTTGTGTGGGAACCCTCTACAAGTTCCTCAACCGTTCGCAGATTTGTGTTGCCGTCAGTAGTACCTCTTACATACATTTAGACCAAAGAAAAAATTACTTCCAATAATGATCAAACTTCCTGATTCAGGCAAGAAAATATCTTGCAAAATTCTATCTCTTTAGTTTCCAGTCTGGAACACACATCTTCTAGTATTTAGCAAAGGTTAGTATGTCACAGTATTGACAGCACCTTTTAATCTACATCAATTCTTAAGCCAAATTAAAGTAGGGTAATAGATATACTGTATTCGAAGGTACAGAATAAGTGGAGAGGTGGAATGAAAGTTGAGTGAAATTCCTCTTTCAGCCAAAAACAGGGGATGCTTGTATTCTCTGTAATTAACTACTGCTGGCTGAACCTCAGAGGTTTGAAGTGTGGACTTTGGAGAAGGTGCTCCTGATAGTGGGTTGTCAATTACAGGGCAAACAATCAAATTCTTATTTTTCTTCAAAACAGTGGTATTTTCTCAGAGCAATTCCTGAAACATAAAATAGGCAAGCATTTCTAATTTTGCAATTAACTACGGTTCTTTCACAGTCAATACCAGGCTCTGCAACTTCATGGGTGTCAGGTAAAAGAATGAAAACCCTGCAGTTATAGAGTTTCTCTCATACCTCTTTGAGGACATCCAGTCAGTGCTTTAAAGTGTGTTAATTGTTGTGATGCAGAAAGCACATCAGCGAATGTGGATGCGGTAAGCTCCCATAAGGGGAAATATCTGATCTGATAAACTGGAGAGAGTAGTGACTGAAGATGATGGAGTCTGGAATCAAAAGCAAACTGCTGAAGGAACTCAGCATGCATGCATTCCATTATAAGTTTGAGTCCTGATGCAGAGTCTCAGCCTGAAATTTTAACCAGAAGATTTGGCATAAATTTAGACTTACACTCCAGTGCAGTACTGTGAGCAAGTCGCACTGTCGCAGCTACCATCGTCCAGATGAGATGTTAAACCAAACTCTCCTAACCAGATCCCATGGCATCACTTAAAATTAAAAAGTTGTCTTTAGTGGTCTGTCCAATACTTATAAACTAAATTTACAAAAGCTGGTAATCAGTTTGTGTTATTGTCTTTTCTATGAAATTTGGCCACTGCGGAGTCCCAGGTTACAACAGGGCACCCAGTCCTGACCATTTGTCATCAGTGGTCAATGAACAGAAATAATGTGTGGAAGAGGATCACAGGAAAGGCTGTAATGGGAGAGTGAGAGGGTGCAGGTAGAGTGGCCACCAGCCAGCTTACTGACTCAGGTCGTGAGTCTGCTCAGAGCTCCCAGCTCAGTTCGGCTCAACCCAACCCCAATTTTTGCAGCTTGGAGAGGGGTTGGGGTGTGGAGAGTAGCCACACAGAAATACCCGATTCCAACCCAGATGCTAGCCTTGACTGCTCTTTTCCATTCACAGTTGAGTTTCTCCAGCATTCTGTGCTTGTTGATTCAGACTTCCAGCATCTGCATTCTCCAAGTCAAGTACTTCTGCCCTATCTATAGATTACTCACCTCTTCCCAAATTTGTTCTTATTAGTCACCTCAGATCCCACAAAGCTGGAGTGGAGGCAAGTAATCCTAGATCCCAAGAGACTGCCTAAGAAGAAGAAGAAATAATTCACTTGCAGGACCTGTATCCAGAGGATTAATCAGAATCAGGTTTATTATCACTGGCACGTGACGTGAAATTTGTTAACTTAGCAGCAGCAGTTCAATGCAATACATAATCTAGCAGAAAGTGAGAGAAATAGTAATAATAATAAATAAAATAAAACATAATAAACAAGTAAATCAATTACATATATTGAATAGATTATTTTAAAAATGTGCAAAAACAGAAATACTGTATATTAAAAAAAGTAAGGTAGTGTCCAAAGCTCCAAAGTCCATTTAGGAATCAGATGGCAGAGGGGAAGAAGCTGTTCCTGAATTGCTGAGTGTGTGCCTTCAGGCTTCTGTATCTCCTACCCAATGGTAACAGTGAGAAAAGGGCATGCCCTGGGTGCTGGAGGTCTTTAATAATGGACGCTGCCTTTCTGAGACACAGCTTCCTGAAGATGTCCTGGATACTTTGTAGGCTAGTACCCAAGATGGAGCTGACAAGATTTACAACCTTCTGCAGCTTCTTTCAGTCCTGTGCAGTAGCCCTCCATACCAGACAGTGACGCAGCCTGTCAGAATGCTCTCCACAGTGCAACTATAGAAGTTTTTGAGCGTATTTGTTGGCATGCCAAATCGCTTCAAAGTATAACCACTGTCTTGCCTTCTTTATGAGTACATCAATATGCTGGGACAAGGTTAGAACCTCAGAGATCTTGACACCCAGGAATTTGAAGCTGCTCACTCTCCCTACTTCTGATCCCTCTATGAGGATTGATACGTGTTTCTTCCTCTCACCCTATTAGACTATAAATTGGAAGAAAACATGTTCAAATCCCATACAGTGGAGATGCAAGGCAGATCGGAAATAACGTCTCCTCCTCAATGACAATCATCATTTCAAGGATGTGTGGTTAGCCTTCTGTTCTACTACCTCTATGCCCACGACTGTGTGGTTAAGCACAGCTCAAATGCCATCTGCCTATATCTTTGCCAATGACACATTTAGAGTTTCAGATGATGACAAGGAGGCAAAAGGATAGATCAGCTGATTGAATGATATCAAAACAGCAACCTTGCAGTCAGTGAGACCAAGGAATTGATTGATTGTGGACTTCAGGAAGGAGAAGTCGAGGAACGCGCATCAGTCCTCACTGAGGGATCAGCAGTTGAAAAGGTGAGCAGTTTCAAGTTCCTGGGTGACAACACCTCTGAAGATCTATCCTGGGCCCAACATATTGATGCAATTACAAAGAAAGCACAACAGTTATATTTCATTAGGAACTTGGGGAGACTTGGTATGTCACCAAAGACTCCAGTAAATCTCTACAGATGTACAGTGGAGAGCACTCGAAGTGGTTGCATCACTCTCTGGTATGGAGGAGCCACTGCACAGGATCAGAAAAAACTGCAAAAAGCTGCAAACTCAACCAGCTCCATTATGGGCACTAGACACCTCAGCATCGAGGACATGTTCAAAAGGCGATGACTCAAAAGGGCAGCATCCATCATTAAGGACCCATGTCACCCAAGACACACCCTCTTCTCATTGCTACCATCAAGGAGTAAGTACAGGACCCTGAAGACACATGCTCAACGATTTAGAACCTCCTTCCCCACTGCCATCAGACTCCTGAATAAACCCATGTAAACTCCCTCACTAGTTACTGTCTTCTCTTGCTCTCCTTTTGCACTAGTTATTTAATTATACATGTGTCTATATCTTATAGTAATTCATAGTTTATTTCATTATGTATTACAATGTACTGCTGCTGCAAAACAACATATTTCACGATAGATAATATGCCAGTGATATTAAACATGATTTTGATTCTGAATTTAAATTCAATCAGTTAAATGAATCTGGAATTAAAAAGTCATAAAGTACAGATAAAGCACAGTTGAGATAATAAATCAGTCATGATGGAATGGCAGAGCAGACTTGATGGGCCAAACAACTTAATTTTGCTCCTATGTCATATGTATTACAACCTTAAAGCTATCAGATTGTCATAAATTCCCATCTGTCTCACTGACTTTTTCAAGAAAGGAAATCTAACCGTGACAGACCCAACAACGTGATTGACTCTTAACAGCCTCCTCATTAGAGGCAATACATTCCGATTTATTTATTTAGTGAGGAGTTGGCCCTTTGAGCCACACTGCCCCAGTAACCTCACAACCCCGATTAACCCTATCCTAATCACAGGGCAACTTCCAACGACCAATCCAGTACATCTTTGGACTGTGGGTCACCCGGGAGAAACTCGTGTCTTCCACAGGGAACGCATGCAGAGACTTCTTACAGACGGTGCTGCTGGAATTGAACTCCGAATTCTGGAACATCCCAATCAGTAATAGCGTTGCGCTATTACACTATTGTAGATGCTGTTGCCATCGACACCCTCAGGAACAAGCAAAATAACTTATTCTTCACTTCTGATATCAGTCCTGTCATCAGTAAAATGAGAAGATTTCTCAGGCTGGACACAAAGCACTGCCAATAGACTATGCACAGAGCAAGGGAGGACCACTGAATTGTAATGGAACGGCCCTGAATTTGTGTGATGTCGTGCATCAAGCTAAGTGCTTTAAAAAAGGGAGATGTAATTACATCTCATTTTATGCATAATTAATGATCCAACAACAAATTATATCCCACAATTTTTTCTCCACATGCAGTGTGATCCGGGAGCCCTAAAGAAAATCTAGGAGAACCTCGGGAGCAGTTTCAAGTGCTGCGCTTGGGGTTTGAGCTTTATGTGGGCTCTGGATAGACAGGTGACTCCCAGAGACTTCAGAGAAAATGGCAGCTCCAAGGGAATTGAGGTGGGAAAACAGTTAGAGCATGCAAGCATCTTTGAATTTCACTTATCATGGGGGGAGGTGACTTGGTGACACTGTGAGTGAGTGACAGCTTTGAATAAGTTTTAAGAACACTCTGAAATGGATATCAGGTTCGGAGAGCACTTGGGTTGAGTGGTTGGATCTGGCAGCTGTCAGAAATACTAATGGGAAGGAGAAGTATTTGTAGTAAAGTGGTCTGGCAGTGAGAGAGCATTGTCTACTTACGGCGTGAAACACTGGCAAGACTATTGAAACTCCCAACAAGTCAGTTCCAAGCCTGCTTTGAGTACCAGTCACCATGAAAACGGCAACTATGAGTAACCACAACTCAGACTTAGTTGTTGCTTCACACCAATATGCCTGTCAGCTAGAGTTACAGTATATACTGTAGATTGTATAAAAGTGTGAAAGAATTTTCATTCAAGTTCTCCATAAGTTTCACTCAAACCTTCACTTTCATTCTCTGTAGTATAACCATCCGTTCCTTTCAGATACATGTAATGAAAGAATTTCTGGACAGAATGGAAATTATTGGGGTAATTTCACTGACAATTAAGCCTGCGAACAACATAGCTCTAAGTGGCCATGACTAATTTTGTGTACATAATTTGCATGCAACTTTCCTCCACTCTGGACTTTATTCAGCACAATGTCCCTGTCAAAAACACTGACTTCATTGAAAGTCCATTTTTCTATGTCCTGTTCCCCAGTCTGGATGACAGAGATGGTATAGTGATGTAGAAGTCAGCGTTGCTGCCTCACCAATCCAGAGAGCAGGGATTTGCCCTGACCTTGTATGATGTCTACAGGGATTATAGAACATTGAACAACACAGCACAGGAACAGGCTCTACTACCATAGATGATGGGTCAAACTAACTAAGCCACTTCCCTCTGCCTACAAAATGTCCTTATCCCTCCATTCTCTGCATATTTATATGCCTATCTAAAAACCTCTTAATTCCCTCTGTTATATTTGCCTCCGCCACCATTAGTGGCAGGACATTCCAGGCACCAGCTGATTTCAGTTTAAAAAAACTTGCCCCACACATCTCCTTTGGAGTTATTCCTCCTCACCTTAAATGCATACCCCTAGTATTAGATACTTTGACCCTGGGAACATCTTGACACACCATCTTGACTCCCACCTTGAAATTGCCAAGTTTCCACATTCTCCCTGTGACTCCATGGACTACCTCCCACCCCTGAACCCCAGCACTCTCCCAATGCCTTATCTTTTTAAGAACAGTCATGCCCTACATATGTTGGAAACCTTAGAGCTTGATGCCCTCTGCCTAGTTCTTGAAATGGAAGTAGCCCTGTCAGGTAATCTAAGGCAGTTGGGTAGTGCCCTTCTGAAGGCCTATTATCTGGGAGGGCCATGAATGGAGATGTGAGAGAAGGGCAGCAGCAGTCTAGCCGCATCAGCCAAGTCAACACCAGCAATCAAAGGGTAAAGAGATATTGCAGCCTGATGACACTCGCAGTTTCCTCTCACATTCCAAAGGTATGAATTTTGGGATGCTGCCTGGATTAAAGGGCATGTGTCAGAATGAGAGGTTTGTCAGACCTGGGTTGTGTTCTCTGGAGCACCAGAGGCTGAGGGGATTCATTTAGATTAGTTTATGAGAACACTTAGTCCTCTTTTATTGTCATTTAGAAATGCATACATACATTAAGAAATGATACAATGTTTCTCCCGAGTGATATCACAGAAAATAGGACAAACCAAAGACTAACACTGACAGAACCACATAATTATAACATATAGTTTCAGCAGTGCAAAGCAATACCATAATTTGATAAGGAACAGACCATGGGCACAGTAAAAAAGAGTCTCAAAGTCCCGAGTCCCCGATAGCTGGTGGCAAAAGGGAGAAATTCCCTGCCATAAACCTCCAGGTACCATCAATTTGCCGATGCCTTGGAAGCAGCCGACCCCAGTCGACATTGAGTCCATCTGTCCGAAAACTCTGAGCTTCCAACCAGCCCTTCCGATGCAGCCTCCCGAGCGCCATCCTCTGCTGAGCGCCTTCGACCTCTCCCCGGCCGCTGAAACACGCAAAGCCAAGGATTTTGGGGCCTTCAGCTCCAGAGATTCCAGTTACCACACAGTACCAGTGGCAGCGAAGCAGACATTTCAGAAGTATTTCAGAAGTTTTCCAGATGTTCTGCTGTGCTCTCACGTCTGTCTCCATCAAATCAGAATTGTGCACGGTCCCCTACTTGACAAATAACAGACATCATCACCGAAGTGGCCGCGCGCACTGCTGTTGCTCAGGCATCTTCTCTCCCCTCCCAGGAGGATTCTGATAGAGGGTTTTAAGATTATGAGAAGCATAGATAAAGTAGACAGACAGTATCTTCTTCCCAGGGTTGAAATGTCTAATACCACAGGGAATACATTTAACGTGAAATAGGGCAAGTTCTAAGGAAATAAGAGGGGCAAATTTTTTTACACAGAGAGTGCCTGGAATGCACTGCTTGGGGGCATGGTAGAGGCAGGGACTTTTAAGAGGGGTTTAGATAGGCACATGAATGTGAGAAAAATGGAAGGATGTGGACATTCTGTAGGCAGAAGAGATTAGTTCTGTTGGCCATTTCCTGTGCTCTACAGTTCTATGCTTCATATGCTGGTTGATTAACTGGCTACTAATTGTGGTCCATGTGGATACCAATGATGTAGGAAGAACAAGGAAAGAGGTTCTACTGAGGGAATTTGAACAGCTAAGGGCTAAAAGAACCATAAAGGTAACAAATCTCTGGACTATTAACTGAGCAATGTGCAAATTAGCACACCATTAATAATATCAGCGAATTAAATGCATGGTTCAAAGTTTGGTGTGGGAGAAGTGGGTTTGAATTCTTGGGACATAGGTACCAGTGCTGACGAAGGAAGAAACTGTTCTGATGGGATGGGCTCCATATGAACCATGTTGGGATCAGGGTCCTGGTGAATCACATAGCCAGAGCTAGGTACAAGGCTTTAAAATAAATAGTGGGGAGAGGGGAGTCAACAACTTGGAAAATATGGATAAAGTAAAAGGGAAGGCGAATGCACAACAGGTTAATAACATCTTCAGAATAATAAGATAAAAAGCTTAGAAAGAGATAAGAATTTAACTTTAGGCAGCATGAAATAGGGTGATGAATACAGGACTGAAGTTGTTATATTTGAAAGCACACAATGAAGATTTGATGTTGTGCAATGAATTAGATTAGATTAGGAAGTTTAAGATAAAGGAAGTCTTAGGAGACAGTGATTATAATATTCTGGAGGAACTTAGTAGGCCAGGCAGCATCTATGGAAGGAAATAAAGAGTTGACATTTCACACCAACACCTTCTAACAATACTGCAAAGAAAGGGGAAAGGGGAAAGAAGCCAGAATAAGAAGGTGGGAGGGTGGGGGAGAATGAGTACAAGCTAGAAGGTGATAGGTGAAGCCAGGTGGTGAGGGAGGGAGATGTAGTGAGAAGCTGGAAGGTGATAGGTGGAAAAGGTAAAGGCCTGACAGAAGGAATCTGATAGGATAGGAGAATGGGCTATTAGAGAAACAGAAAGCGGAGGGTCAGCAAGGGGAGCTGATAGGCAGGTGAAAAGAGAAAAGGTAAAAGTCAAGCCGGAGTGTAGAATGGAAGACAGAAGGGGGAGGGGGAGAAATTACCGGAAGTTAGAGAAATTGATGTACATGCCATCAGGTTGGAGGCTACCCAGACAGAATATGAGGTGTTGTTCCTCCAACCTGAGAGTCACCTCATTATGGCTAGAGGAGGCCATCTCTCCTTCCCCTTGCCTCTCCCACTCTGGCTCCTCTCTTGCCTCTTATCTTCTCACCTGCCTGTCATGTCCCTGTGGGGGCCCTCTGCCTTCCCCTTCTCCAGGGATTCACTCTCTTTTCCTATCAGATTTCTTCTTCTTCAGCCCTTTACCTTTTCCACCTGTCACTTCTCAGCTTCTCACTTCATCCCCCCACCTGGCATCGCCTATCATCCTCTAGCTTGTGCTACTTTCCCTCCCCGCCTTCATTTTCTGGTTTCTTCTCCCTTCCTTTCTAGTCCTGACGAAGGGTAGCAGTCCAAAGCAACAAGTATTTATTCCTTCCCATGGATGCTGTCTGACCTGCTGAGTTCCTCTGGCAAATTGTATGTGTTACTCTGGATTTTCAGCTTCTGCATAAACTCTTGTGTTAGTGATAGAATTCACCCTGCAGTTTGAGAGGTAAGCAGACAAATTTCAAGGTGCGTAATTTATATATTCTTTGATAATACATATGCTTTGAATTTTGAAGCTTTGAATGTTTGAGGGGGAGAAGCTAAAATCAGATATTGGTATCACTGTTGAGCAAACAGGCATGAGAGAGGAGCTGGCCAAAGCTAATTATAAAAGGACACTAGTGAGGATTGTGCTAGCTTTTTAAAGATTAAAAATTAGCTTTATTAGCCACATGTACATCAAAACATGCAGTGAAGTACATTGTTTGCATCAAATCAAATCAATGGGGATTGCACTGGGCAGCCTGCAAGTGTCACTACACATCCAGTGCCAACATAACATGTCCACATCTCAATAACCCTAACCATACAACTAGGAATGTGGGAAGAGCAAAGGTTGGAGTTTCTTGGAGTAATTTTCAACATGCAAGATTGGTTCATCCCAAAGAAGATGAAACATTCTAAAGGAACAATTAGGTAACAAGGAAAGTCAAGAATCAAAAGAGAGGGCATACAATATAGCAAAAGTTAGTGAGAACTTAGAGGATTGAGAAGCTTTTAAAAACCAATGGAAGGCAACATAAAGCCAGAAGAGAAAAGGCAAAATAATGAAGATAACCAGCCAATTATATGAAAGAAGAAACCTTTTTTTTTTCAGATATATGAATAGGAAAAGAGAAGTGAGAGTGGATATTGGACCACTGGAAAATGACACTGGAGAAGTAGTAATGGGGAACAAAGAAATGAATACAGTATGTATTTTGCATCAATTTTCACTGTGTAAGATACCAGCAACATGCCAAAAATTCAAGAGAGTCAACTTGTAGAACAGAGAGTAGTGACTACTGTTAAGGAGAAGGTGCCTTGGGAGCTGAAAGGTCTGAAGGTAGATCAGTTATGTGGACCAGATGAAATACACCCCAGGATTCTGAAGGGGCTAGCTAAAGGTATTGCGGAGATATTAGTAGTGATCTTCCAAGAATCACTAGATTCTGGAGTAGTTCCGGATGACTGGAAAATTTCAAATTTCACTCCTCTGTTTAAAAAAGGAGGCAAAAGGCAGGAAAATGGATGCCAGTTAGCTTGACTTCAGTGTTTGGTAAGATGTCAAAGTCTAGTATTAATGATGAGGCACTGGTCATTTGAGGCACATTATATAATAAGCCAAAGCCACCATGATTTTAAGGAAATCCTGACAAATCTGTTGGAAATATTTCAGGAAGTAATGCAGTACAGACAAAAGAGAGTCAGTGGATGTTGTTTACTTAGATTATCAGAAGGCCTTTGAGAAGGTGCTGCACACGAGGCTGCTAAACAAGTTAAGAAAACATCATAATACAGGAAAATACTTACGTGGTTAGAAGATTGACTGACTGGCAGAAAACAAAGAGTGGGAATAAAGGGGGCATTTTCTGGTTGACTGCCTGTCACTAATGGTGTACTGCAGAGCTTAGTGTTGGGTCCATGTTTTCCATGTTATATGTTAATAATCTGGATGAAGGAAATATAACCTTGCGGCCAAGTTTGCAAATGATACAATGAAAGGTAAAGAGGCAGGTAGTGTTGGGGTGTCAGGGAGTCTGCAGAAGGACTTGGACAGATTAGGAGAATGGGCAAAGAGGTAGATGGAATAGCGTAGGGAAGTATATGGTAACGCACTTTGGTAGAAGGAATAAAGTTGTTCCTATTTTCTAAACTGGGAGCAACTTCAGAAATCAGATTTGCAAAGGGTCTTAGGAGTGCAAATGCTGGATTCCCTAAATGTTAACTTTTGAGGCGGTAGTAAGGAAGGTAAATGCAATGTCAGAATTCATTTCCAGAGGAATACAATATCAAACAAGAACGTAGTGTTGAGGCATCATGATCTGTTGGTCAACCAAATTTGGAAAATTGTGAGCAGTTTTGGGCTCCATAATTAGGTTTACAAGAATGATCCCCAAAATGAAAGGGTTAGTATATGAGGAGTGTTTGATGGCTCTGGGCCTGTACTCACTGGAGCTTAGAAGAATGAAGTGGAAATCTCATTGAAACCTACTGAATATAGAAAGCCTGGATGTAGTGAACATGGAGAGGATATTTCCAATAGTAGGAGAGTCGAGGACCAGAGAGTCCAGTTTCAGAACAGCGGAGCAGACTCGATGAGTCAAGTGACCCAGCACTGCTCCTAATCCTTATCAGCTTAATGTCTTATGGATGGGAGGCTTGGATATCATCATTTCATTATATATTAAGAGGAGGTTATTTGATTCACCCTTGTTGACAACTTTTCGGTGGTTGAGATGAAAAATCTTCCAAAATTCCCACAATATAAGATAATTGGTCCACCATTTCCAAACCCTGGCACTTTTTATCTGATGAGGATGTGGATAGAGAATTGGATAAGATATAACTGGGGCAGTTTTAACTTAATTCATTAGGCAGGACACTAGCGACTCATATGGAAAATTGGTCCAAACTCTCATGAATAAAATGACAATTCAGATGAGTGAGAAAAACCTTTAAGAGAGGAGACCTCAAGGAGAAAAAAAGAAGCAAAATTCTTCCGAGATGATGTCTCTTTAAAAGAATCTGCTGACTATTATTCAACGACTCATATTCCTGAGGGTGAAGAGATTGGGATTTAACATTGTTAAATCAGTACATCAATAGCTTTCAGAGAATGCATTGAGCATACTTAGGAAGGAATTGTGTGGACTTTGGGTGAACATAAAAACGTCTATGGACAACATTAATTTTCCTTTATGAGTACTAGATGCAGTTTTGTTGCCTGATAGTTTGAACAGTAACGAAGAGTAATGCTGAGAGGGGAATAACGTGGGCATATATAGAATGACACAATCTGAAAGAAAAGTGCATTAATCTGCTAGGATTAGTAACATATTAAAACATAATTCCTTTTCATACAATTATACCCAGCACTCGGGAGATTTGTAATATCCCAAGAAACAGGAAATTTTGATATATTAAATTTTCTTGTTTATATGGGCTCAAAATCTTTCTGCATTAAGATTCAAATGGTTGAAGTTAATATCAGAGAACATATACAGTATACAATCTGTAGATGGATAGATATATCAGTATTTAAAACACACTTGTGGTGAAGAAGTGATACAAAATAGACTTGGTGATGTAATCACTTGCCTTGTGCTTTGTCTGCTCAAATAGGGAATGCTACTTAGTTCCAGAGTGCATTTCCATGCTTATCTGCATCATTGAGAATTGTATCTATTGCAAACCCTTTGTGACAAAAGTCCTTGCTCTCAATGGCTAAGCTTTAATTTTAAGCTTATCTTCTTCTGTTCTGGATTCCCAACCAGAGGAAACAGTTTCTCCTTGATGTAGAATTGTAAGATTGTGTGATGTATACAAGGCTATGTGCCCTGAACTGATATCTACACAGATAAAATTTGACTGTCTAAAGTACTTCAGTTAAATCTATTTATTGGCTGACTGACTTCATTTACTAACTACATTGAACAGAGGGGGTAATTGAACTAACCTGGCTTCTCTCTGGATTTTACTCGGTATAATTTAAAAGTGAAGTAAGGGCAAGTTGAAGTGACCCAGCAAGGAGGCTTCACCCCAACATACAGTCGATAATGTACCTAGTGGCTTATTTTGAAATTGAATGAAAAATCAAATGAACAGATGCTGATTTAATTGAAGATATGATTGGATACTTAATGCAAGATGCAAACAAATACTGCACATTTTAAAAAAGAATATTTCAGTACTGAACAAATAATGTTCAACAGTTAGTCCAACTGTATATCTTCATCATACTGATATCATTCAATAATTGTATAATCTAATTTTCCTTGTCAACATTGCCACTTATTTAATTATATATAAATTCTTCAAGTTGCACATTTTCAACCCCTATCAATTGCCTTCTCTCACCTCAAACTGGGAATGTGTTGATTAGATCAGTCTATTTTCACCTTATTTTTCTCTTTGGCACAGCAATAATCTGTAAAAGCTCAGGCATCTAATTTCAAATCTGTAGCTTAACCATTGAACCTTTGCCTTTCTCTCTCCATCTTTCTCCTTGTTTGAATCTTCTTATAAATTTATCCCAACAGAAGTAAAGATGGAGACATAATTTAAAGCCCTTATCCTCCACTCCTACCTGTCTATTCTTTGTTTCTCTCACTGATGTCTCCACCTTCCTCAGCTTCAACAGAATATCTGCTCAGACTTCCCTCCAGCTTTTGCTTCTTTCCTCTTTGGGTCACTCCCTGATTTTCATAAAACTCATCAACTCTATCAAGCTTGGCTTGATCCTCAATTACTTCTCAGGTTCTTCTAGCAAATACTTCTTCCTACCTGCTAACATCATCAATCTCCAAACCATTATCTCTTAAAAGATCTTAATTCCCTATGCTCTGCAATTTATCATTCTTCCACAAATTCCCTCTCACCCTCTAGAGACATTGGGGTATATGACAAGTACAGTAACAGCCCAGCTCATGCATGCTAACTGTGATGCCCAAATGATCTTCAAAACCTATCCCAACCATGCACCTGTCCAAATGCCTTTTTAAATGGAATTAATGTATTGGCCCCAACCCCTTCCTCTGGCAGCTTGTACATATAGTCACCACCCATTGCATAAAGAAGTTGCCCCTCAGGTCCCTTTTAAATCTTTCCCCTATCACCGTAAATCTCTACCATCTATCTTTGGTTCCCCAACCCTAGCAAAAGGACTGTGTACATTCTCCTTACCTTTGTTCATGATTTTTTTCTGCCTCTACAAGATCACCTTTCAAAGATTCAAGATTCAAAAAACTTTATTGTCATTCTAACCATACATCAGCTCTGCAGGGCAGAATGAGACAGCGTTTCTCAGGAGCAGTGCAATCATAACATAACAAAGGCAACACCAAATAATAAACATAACAATAAATAGTAAAACACAACAGCCACATCTCAGTTAAAATCAGTTATAAGTGTCCAATGCAAGTTAAAAGTGCCCAAAGCAGACTCCGGTAGAGCAGCTATTTAGCAGTCTGACTGCCTGTGGGAGGAAGCTGTTTAGTAGCCTTGTGGTTTTAGTTTTGATGCTCCTGTAACGTTTGCCTGATGGCAGAAGAACAAACAGTTCATGGAGAGGGTGTGAGGGGTCTTTAATGATGTACCGTGTCTTCTGGAGGCATCGACTCTGAAAGAGATCTTGGACAGAAGGTAGGGGGACCCCAATAACCTTCTCTGCTCCCCTAACCACCCCCTGCAAGGCTTTTTTGTCAACAGCACTGCAGCTGGAGTACCAGGTTGTGATGCAAAAGGTCAGCACACTCTCAACCATGCCTCTGTAGAATGTAGTTAAGATGTTAGTGCTTGTTTAAGCTTCCTCAGAAAGTGCAATCTCTGCTGGGCCTGTTTCACAATCCCAGTGGTGTTCCTGGACCAGGTGAGATTGTCCGAGATCTGCACCCCAAGGAACTTGATGTTTTCCACTCTCCACTGTGGAGCCGCTGATGCTGAGGGGTGTGTGCTCAGGCTGAGACCATCTGAAATCGACAATCATCTCCTTGGTTTTGGTGACATTAAGCATCAAGTTGTTATCCCAGTCTCCTATGCTTCATCGAATGAAGCCCCCTCCACCTCTTTGCTCTCAATGCTGAAGCTTCACCATAAAAAATGGATTGAGTTTGAAAGGAAAAGGTTTGCTGGACCAAGATCCATTGTAAGTGTGTGAACACAAGCTGATAACTGAACAGGATTTCATGCAAGATAGCACATGGGCAACCGAGGTTCAACTGGGCTCATGGATGTTCCAATGAAGGCAGTTGGCCAGGCAGGTATTTAAGTATTTTGGCCGAAAATAACATTCATGGATGGTTTGATTTCCACTGCTTATTCCTGTGAACAGCACGTTCAACATCCTGATTGAAACGATTGGTGGTATTCATTCCTGTCAACTTGTAAACCAGTTCTGTGTTCTCTCAAAAAAAGTTTAACACAACCCTGGGCTTCTCCCAGAGTGGTTAAGTAACTCAGTTTTATGCTACAAACTAGTCCTTCAGATGGTTGTGAAACTGAGCTGGAGAAAAATAAATTGTACAACAAAATTGTTAAAGATCTGGAAATTACTCCATGGCGTACGAGCTATGAAGTTAAACAGATGGTTAAGCCAATTGATTTTGTTGTTGTACTTTACATTAAACACCAAGGCACATTTTTCCCTAAATTAACTCAAAAAAATCCTGCAGTTCCTGGGGGATAGAAAGAACTCTGTGTTCACCCTATCTTATGCCTCTCATTTTTTCACTTCTGTCTGCCATGCTCCAAGGTAGGTAGTCTAAGACTTCCCAAACTCTCCATAAATTCAGGCCCTTGATTTTTGGCAATATTCTCATAAATCTTCTTTAAGTCTCACAACACTTTGTTATTCTCATGATCTTAAAGTCATAGAGCACGGAAACAGTCCCTCTGGCCCACTGAGTCCATACCAACATCATAACAGTCCCTGTGGCCTACTGAGTCCGTACCAACATCATAACAGTCCCTCTGGCCCACTGAGTCCATAGCAACATCATAACAGTCTGTCTGGCCCACTGAGTCCATAGCAACATCATAACAGTCTGTCTGGCCCACTGAGTCCATAGCAACATTATAACAGTCCATCTGGCCCACTGAGTCCATACCAACATCATAACAGTCCCTCTGGCCCACTGAGTCCATACCAACATCATAACAGTCCATACCAACATCGTAACAGTCCCTCTGGCCCACTGAGTCCATAGCAATTTCATAACAGTCCCTCTGGCCCACTGAGTCCATAGCAAAATCATAACAGTCCCTCTGGCCCACTGAGTCCATAGCAAAATCATAACAGTCCCTCTGGCCCATTGAGTCCATAGCAATTTCCCTCTGGCCCACTGAGTCCATACCAACATCATAACAGTCTGTCTGGCCCACTGAGTCCATAGCAACATCATAACAGTCCCTCTGGTCCAGAGTCCATACCAATAT
The DNA here is from genome assembly GCF_030028105.1 of Mobula birostris. Classification (NCBI taxonomy): domain Eukaryota; kingdom Metazoa; phylum Chordata; class Chondrichthyes; order Myliobatiformes; family Myliobatidae; genus Mobula; species Mobula birostris. Next base: position 87,937,033 of record NC_092370.1, on the reverse strand, counting down.
CGTAAGAATCAGTCTGGCCCTCTGAGTACACCCCAACACCATAGCAATTCAATATTATTCCTATTTTATTCTCCCCATCAACATCCCTATGGTGTCATAGATTTATACAGCACAGAAAATGGTCGTTAGACCAACTCGTCCATGCTAACCAAGATATCTACCTGAGCTTGTCACATTTGCCTGCATTTTGCCCATATGTCTCTGGAGTTTTCCTATCTATGTACCTACCCAAACGGGCTTTTAAAAGTAATTGTATGCATCTCTGCAGCTTCCTCTGGCAGTTCATTCTATATACCCACTGCTTTCTTGTGCCAAATTTGCCCATCAGTTCCTTTTAAGATCCGTTTCATCTCTCTGTTAGTTTTAGACGTCCCTACCCTGGAAAAAAATACTGTATCTATCCACCTTATCTATGCCCAGCATGATTTTATACTCCTCCATAAGGTCACCCCTCAGTCTCACACATTCAAGGGACAAAAGTTTCAGCTCATCAAGTCTCTCCTTATACCTTAAGCTTTCCAGTCTCAGTAAAATCGCCAATAATCTTTTCTACACCGTTTCCAGGTTTTGTGCATAACTTTTCTACCACTGCTGGTTTGAGTGGATTCAGGCTTCCATCTTCCACATTTCAGAAACAGAGCTCAGAAAGACTTTTAGCCTCCCTTCAGAGGCTGTCTCTATGGTTTCATATTCTTCTGTGCGTAATGCACAGCGATGTTCCAAGGCAGTGAATCTAAGTCCTATCTATTCGGAAATCTTACAAGCAAACAGAGCTACACACATCAAAGTTGCTGGTGAACGCAGCAGGCCAGGCAGCATCTCTAGGAAGAGGTACAGTCGACGTTTCGGGCCGAGACGCTTCGTCAGGACTAACTAAAGGAAGAGTGAGTAAGAGATTTGAAAGTGGGAGGGGGAGGGGTAGATCCAAAATGATAGGAGGAAAACCCTGCCTGATGAACCTGTTGGAATTCTTTGAGGAGACTACAAGTAGCATAGATAAAGGGGATGCAGCAGATGTTGTATATATGGACATTCAGAAGTCCTTTGACAAGGTGCCACACATGAAGCTGCTTATCAAGTTAAGAGCCCATGGTATTACAGGAAAGTTGAGAGCATGGTTAGAGCATTGGCTGATTAGTAGGAGGCAGTGAGTGGGAATAAGAGGATCCTTTACTGGTTGGCTGCCAGTGACTAGTGGTGTTCCTTAGGGGTCAGTATTGGGACCACTTTTTTATGCTATATATAAATGATTTAGATGATGGAATAGATGGCTTTGTTGCCAAGTTTGCAGATGATACGAAGATTGGTGGAGGGGCAGGTCATGTTGAGGAAACAGGTAGGATGTAGAAGGATTTAGACAGATTAGGAGAATGAGCAAGGAAGTATCAATAGAAATACTATGTTGGAAAATGCATGGTCATGCACTTTGGTGGTAGAAATAAATGTGCGGACTATTTTCTAAACAGGGAGAAAATCCAGGAATCTGAGATGCAGAGGGACTTGGGAGTCCTTGTGCGGAACACCCTGAAGGTTAACTTGCAGGTTTAGCTGGTGATGAGGAAGGCAAATGCAATGTTAGCATTCATTTCAAGAGGTCTAGAATACAAGAGCAAGGATGTGATGCTGAGGCTTTACAAGGAACTGGTGAGGCCTCACCTTGAGTATTGTGAACAGTTTTGGGCCCCTCATCTTAGAAAAGATGTGCTGGCATTGGAGAGGGTCCAGAGGAGGTTCACAAGGATGATTCCAGGAATGAAAGAGTTATCATATGAGGAATGTTTGATGGCTCTGGGTCTGGACTCCCTTGAATTCAGAAGGACGAGGGGGGATTTCATTGAAACATTTCGAATGCTGAAAGGCTTAGACAGAGTAAATGTGGAAAGGATATTTCCCATGGTGGGAGAGTCTAGGACAAGCCTCAGGATAGAGGGGTGCCCTTTCAAAACAGAGATGCGGAGAAATTTCTTTAGCCAAAGGGTGGTGAACTTGTGGAATTTGTTGCTGCATGCAGCTGTGGAGGCCAGGTCTTTGGGTGTATTTAAGGCAGAGATTGACAGGTTCTTGACTGGACATGGCATCAAAGGTTATGGGGAGAGAGCTGGGAACTGGGGTTGAGGAGGAGATTAAAAAAAAAGATCAGCCATGATTGAATGGCGGAGTAGACTCGATGGGCCAGATGGCCTAATTTTGCTCCCATGTCTTATGGTCTTATGGTATAACTCACCTTCTATTCTATTTCCACTGTACAGCTGTTCAGAAATATATCATCTGGAATTGTATTGCAAAGAGAGATTAAGATTGGGCAATGGTCTACAAGGGAATAAACTGTATCTAACCTGTGCGGTTTCTGGTTTGTAGCATCCAATCTCTACTGATTCCATTGGACTAATAAGAAATAACTGCAGCTTTTTAAACTAATCAGGAATGCAGAATGATAGATTTCTGATGCTTTATTACAAGTTCTGAAATGGTGGTTGGGAGCAACTCAGCCCTGAATAACTGAGGAATAAAATTTGCTCTTGATCACTCGATGTTGAAGGAACTGAATTCTGAACTAGAATAGAGTATGAAGTTTCTGCTTTATTTTTGGTTTAGCACAGGTGGCAGAGAATGAAATTCTATTTCCTTGAATATTTACATCAAGGGAAAATATTTCTAATTGATTGGAATAGCAGAAAGGTGAGGAGCATGAGGCAAATGGGGGTTGTGAAATGCAGCAATTTAAAATATATATTTGTGTCATGTATGATCACAAGACATAATAGGTAACCATTTAGCCAATCTTGCCTGTGCTGGTTCTCCGAAGGAACCAGCAGATCCTAATATTCCAATCAATATCGCCTCTTGGCCAAATATAAGCATATCCAGGAGGCAGCAGCAAGTCATGGTGTCATCAGTCCTGTGAGACTATGTACCTGTATTTGTTAATTGTTGTCTTATTGAGAGTCGTTAAGTCCTTATGCTTTCTATTTAATCCTGTCAGATTTATTTTGACTGCCACGGGTTTCAGCGTACTATGATTATTTAAAATGGACTCTCAATTTGCGCTTATCGCAAGGACCTTTGTGCTTCAAGAATGATTGATCTCATGGTGTCTCTCAGTCAAGCCATGGATTCCTACGAATAAACTCTTGTTTCTATTTCAACATGGGAGTCTGTTGTTCCTCCACACAGTCATCTGTTTGTACACCCTGTGACACATAGAGTGCATTAACAACTAAAGGTAGCTGGTAGATTACAAAGTAGGAGCTCACTCAGCCTGTCATATCTGCAGTATTAACTATCTTACTGAAATCTTTAATCATCTTTAGCAAACCCCTTATTCATTGTACACACATCAACTCTGTTTGCTTCGCAAACACGAGGAATTCTGCAGATGCTGGAAATTCAAGTAACACACATCAAAGTTGCTGGTGAACGCAGCAGGCCAGGCAGCATCTCTAGGAAGAGGTACAGTCGACGTTTCGGGCCGAGACCCTTCGTCAGGACTAACTGAAGGAAGAGCTAGTAAGAGATTTGAAAGTGGGAGGGGGAGGGGGAGATCCGAAATGGTAGGAGAAGACAGGAGGGGGAGGGATGGAGCCAAGAGCTGGATAGGTGATTGGCAAAAGGGATATGTGAGGATCATGGGACAGGAGGCCTAGGGAGAAGGAAAAGGTGGGGGCGGAACCCAGAGGATGGGCAAGAGGTATAGTCAGAAAGACAGAGGGAGAAAAAGGAGAGAGAGAGAAAGAATGTGTGTTTAAAAATAAATAACAGATGGGGTACGAGGGGGAGGTGGGGCATTAGCGGAAGTTAGAGAAGTCAATGTTCATGCCATCAGGTTGGGGGCTACCCAGACGGAATATAAGGTGTTGTTCCTCCAACCTGAGTGTGGCTTCATCTTTACAGTAGAGGAGGCCTTGGATAGACATATCAGAATGGGAATGGGATGTGGAATTAAAATGTGTGGCCTCGGGGAGATCCTGCTTTCTCTGGCGGACAGATGAAGCCACACTCAGGTTGGAGGAACAACACCTTATATTCCATCTGGGTAGCCTCCAACCTGATGGCATGAACATTAACTTCTCTAACTTCCACCAATGCCCCACCTTCCCCTCGTACCCCAACCGTTATTTATTTATATACAAACATTCTTTCTCTCTCTCTCCTTTTTCTCCCTCTGTCCCTCTCACTATACCCCTTGCCCATCCTCTGGGTTTCCCCCCCCCCCCACTTTTCCTTCTCCCTGGGCCTCCTGTCCCATGATCCTCACATATCCCTTTTGCCATCACCTGTCCAGCTCTTGGCTCCATCCCTCCCCCTCCTGTCTTCTCCTACCATTTCGGATCTCCCCCTCCCCCTCCCACTTTCAAATCTCTTACTAGCTCTTCCTTCAGTTAGTCCTGACGAAGGGTCTCGGCCCGAAACGTCGACTGTACCTCTTCCTAGAGATGCTGCCTGGCCTGCTGCGTTCACCAGCAACTTTGATGTGTGTTACTTGAATTTCCAGCATCTGCAGAATTCCTCGTGTTTGCGAAGCAAACAGAGTTGATGTGTGTACAATGAATAAGGGGTTTGCTAAAGATGATTAAAGATTTCAGTAAGATAGTTAATACTGCAGATATGACAGGCTGAGTGAGCTCCTACTTTGTAATCTACCAGCTACCTTTAGTTGTTAATGCACTCTATGTGTCACAGGGTGTACAAACAGATGACTGTGTGGAGGAACAACAGACTCCCATGTTGAAATAGAAACAAGAGTTTATTCGTAGGAATCCATGGCTTGACTGAGAGACACCATGAGATCAATCATTCTTGAAGCACAAAGGTCCTTGCGATAAGCGCAAATTGAGAGTCCATTTTAAATAATCATAGTACGCTGAAACCCGTGGCAGTCAAAATAAATCTGACAGGATTAAATAGAAAGCATAAGGACTTAATGACTCTCAATAAGACAACAATTAACAAATACAGGTACATAGTCTCACAGGACTGATGACACCATGACTTGCTGCTGCCTCCTGGATATGCTTATATTTGGCCAAGAGGCGATATTGATTGGAATATTAGGATCTGCTGGTTCCTTCGGAGAACCAGCACAGGCAAGATTGGCTAAATGGTTACCTATTATGTCTTGTGATCATACATGACACAAATATATATTTTAAATTGCTGCATTTCACAACCCCCATTTGCCTCATGCTCCCCACCTTTCTGCTATTCCAATCAATTAGAAATATTTTCCCTTGATGTAAATATTCAAGGAAATAGAATTTCATTCTCTGCCACCTGTGCTAAACCAAAAATAAAGCAGAAACTTCATACTCTATTCTAGTTCAGAATTCAGTTCCTTCAACATCGAGTGATCAAGAGCAAATTTTATTCCTCAGTTATTCAGGGCTGAGTTGCTCCCAACCACCATTTCAGAACTTGTAATAAAGCATCAGAAATCTATCATTCTGCATTCCTGATTAGTTTAAAAAGCTGCAGTTATTTCTTATTAGTCCAATGGAATCAGTAGAGATTGGATGCTACAAACCAGAAACCGCACAGGTTAGATACAGTTTATTCCCTTGTAGACCATTGCCCAATCTTAATCTCTCTTTGCAATACAATTCCAGATGATATATTTCTGAACAGCTGTACAGTGGAAATAGAATAGAAGGTGAGTTATACCATAAGACCATAAGACATGGGAGCAAAATTAGGCCATCTGGCCCATCGAGTCTACTCCGCCATTCAATCATGGCTGATCTTTTTTTTTAATCTCCTCCTCAACCCCAGTTCCCAGCTCTCTCCCCATAACCTTTGATGCCATGTCCAGTCAAGAACCTGTCAATCTCTGCCTTAAATACACCCAAAGACCTGGCCTCCACAGCTGCATGCAGCAACAAATTCCACAAGTTCACCACCCTTTGGCTAAAGAAATTTCTCCGCATCTCTGTTTTGAAAGGGCACCCCTCTATCCTGAGGCTTGTCCTAGACTCTCCCACCATGGGAAATATCCTTTCCACATTTACTCTGTCTAAGCCTTTCAGCATTCGAAATGTTTCAATGAAATCCCCCCTCGTCCTTCTGAATTCAAGGGAGTCCAGACCCAGAGCCATCAAACATTCCTCATATGATAACTCTTTCATTCCTGGAATCATCCTTGTGAACCTCCTCTGGACCCTCTCCAATGCCAGCACATCTTTTCTAAGATGAGGGGCCCAAAACTGTTCACAATACTCAAGGTGAAGCCTCACCAGTTCCTTGTAAAGCCTCAGCATCACATCCTTGCTCTTGTATTCTAGACCTCTTGAAATGAATGCTAACATTGCATTTGCCTTCCTCATCACCAGCTAAACCCGCAAGTTAACCTTCAGGGTGTTCCGCACAAGGACTCCCAAGTCCCTCTGCATCTCAGATTCCTGGATTTTCTCCCTGTTTAGAAAATAGTCCGCACATTTATTTCTACCACCAAAGTGCATGACCATGCATTTTCCAACATAGTATTTCTATTGATACTTCCTTGCTCATTCTCCTAATCTGTCTAAATCCTTCTACATCCTACCTGTTTCCTCAACATGACCTGCCCCTCCACCAATCTTCGTATCATCTGCAAACTTGGCAACAAAGCCATCTATTCCATCATCTAAATCATTTATATATAGCATAAAAAAGTGGTCCCAATACTGACCCCTAAGGAACACCACTAGTCACTGGCAGCCAACCAGTAAAGGATCCTCTTATTCCCACTCACTGCCTCCTACTAATCAGCCAATGCTCTAACCATGCTCTCAACTTTCCTGTAATACCATGGGCTCTTAACTTGATAAGCAGCTTCATGTGTGGCACCTTGTCAAAGGACTTCTGAATGTCCATATATACAACATCTGCTGCATCCCCTTTATCTATGCTACTTGTAGTCTCCTCAAAGAATTCCAACAGGTTCATCAGGCAGGGTTTTCCCTGAAGAGAACCATGCTGACTTTGTACTATCTTGTCCGTGTCACCAAGTACTCCATCACCTCATCCTTAACAACTGACTCCAACATCTTCCCAACCACTGAGGTCAGGCTAACTGGTCTATAATTTCCTTTTTCCTGCCTTCCTCCTTTCTTAAAGAGTGGAGTAACATTTGCAATTTTCCAGTCCTCGCACCATGCCAGAGTCCAGTGATTTTTGAAAGATCATCTCTAATGCTACCTCCTTCAGAACCCTAGGGTGCAGTTCCTCTGGTCAGGGTGACTTATGTACCTTTAGGTCTTTCAGCTTTTTGAGCACGTAACAGCACCCACTTCTGTTCCTCTCACTCTATTGAGATCCATTACCAACCTGATTTTCACAATCAACTTGCATGTTAAATCTCCTATGACCTCTATAACATTGCCCTTTTGAATCGCCTTTTCTATTTCCTGTTGTAATCTGTGGTCCACCTCCCAGCCACTGTCGGGAGGCCTGTATATAATTGCCATCAACATCCTTCTACCCTTGCAGTTTCTTAATTCAACCTACAAGGATTCAACATCTTGCAGTCCTATGTCACATCTTTCTACTGATTTGATGCCATTCTTTACCAGTAGAGCCACACCACCTCCTCTGCCTACCTTCCTATCCCTCCTATATAACGTGTAACCTTAGACATTCAGCTCCCAATTACAACCATCCTTCAGCCATGATTCAGTAATGGTCACAGCATAATACCTGGCAATCTGTAATATTGCAACAAAATCATCCACCTTATTTCTTATACCACACGCATTTAGATACAACACCTTGAGTACCGTATTTGCTGTCCTTTCTGACTCTGCATCCTAATGATTTGATACTCAGCCTGTTGGCTGCAACTAAGTCCAATCACCTGCCTGCCCTTCCTGGCAACCTGACTGCACGCTACCTTTACTTTTTTACCATCCGTCCTTTCCTGAGTCCCTTCACTCCAGTTCCCACCCCCCTGCCGTTAGTTTAAACCCTCCCCAACAGCTCTAAAAAACCTGCCCGCGAGAATATTGGTTCCCCTTGGTTTCAAGTGCAGCCCATCACTACCTCCCCCAGAAGAGATCCCAATTATCCAAGAACCTGAAGCCCTGCCCCCAGCACCAGCTTCTCAGCCACGCATTTATCTGCCAAATCATCCAGTTTCTACTCTCACCGGTGCGTGGCACAGGCAGCAATCCAGAAATTACTACCCGGGCGGTCCTGCTTCTCAGCTTTCTGTCTAACTCTCTAAATTCTCTTTTCAGGACTTCATTGCTTTTCCTTCCTATGTCATTGGTACCAATATGTACCAAGACATCTGGCTGCTTCCTCTCCCTCTCCAAAACGTTGTGGACATGATCTGAGACATCCCTGACCCTGGCACATGGGAGGTAACATACATCTGGGTGTCCCGTTCACATCCACAGAATCTCCTGTCTGTTCCCCTCACTATCGAATCCTCTATCACTACCAGTCCCTTCTTCTGTCTTTTTCCCTTCTGCACCACGGACCCATGCTCTGTTAACAGGCATATGGGCAAACTTAGAGAGACATTATCAGTGGCATGCATAAAAATCACTTAACTGCTGTTAATCTGAAATTCTGTTGACATGCAGTGTACAACATTACAGCAGATAAATTGTATTTCAGTGATTAATAACAATTTCCTTATCAGTAAAATACTAAGCATTTGCAGCCAGCTAATTCATAATAAATCAATGCAACAAATGAACAAATAATTATATCTTCTTTGAAACATTGCTCGGATTCTAGTTTTAAGTTGGAACTGCATTGTCAATGTCTTCAAATTGCTGGAACCCAATTGACTATTTGTCTGACTGTTACAAAATTGAAACATTGCTTAATAAGTGAAGCATTCATGTTAAAAAGACAACTCTCAACCTAAAAAGTCTTCGTTCAAATTAATGTAGAATATAGACTTCCTCACTATTTCGGTCCACTTACAACATTAGATGGAGGAGCAACACTGCGATTGGAATTTCCCCACTGACAAGATTCCATGAGGTTCTAGGTACTGGGTACAAATTACATCTTCTAAATTACAATAGATGTTTAACAGCACCATAAATATTGGTCAGATTAAATATTTTGTTCCCCTCAGAATTTCAGTGTGTTCCACTGGAATGATGGATAGCACTCAGATCTGGTCTTAATTTGTATCAGTGGTGATAGATGACTTACTACTGTATCAGTGACATTTATTGGCAACTACAGAATTTCAGAAAGGAAGGTGGAAGAACAAGTAAAAAGGAACAACTGTGACATAACCAAGAAAGATTTATCCAACTAATGCTCCAATTACAATTGGCATTTTTTTGAGTTTGTCAAGACATTCAGTTAGTGGACAAGTTTTGAGAGTAAAATCTGAGGACAGTTTAGGGAGGGGCATGTTAATACAGGACCGTCAGCATAAATGGAGATCATGTTTGTCATCTTCATCACTCAATAACATCATGACTGACCTGCTCCTGTGTATAAGATGATGAGAGGCATTAATCGTGTGGATGGAGGATTTTTCCCAGGGCTGAAATGGCTGGCACGAGAGGGCACAGTTTTAAGGTGCTTGGCATCAGCACATTTGGAAAGCGGTGAAATGATTGGACAAAGTCAGCATGGATTTGTGAAGGGAAAATCATGTCTGACGAATCTCATAGAATTTTTTGAGGATGTAACTAGTAGAGTGGATAGGGGAGAACCAGTGGATGTGGTATATTTGGATTTTCAAAAGGCTTTTGACAAGATCCCACACAGGAGATTAGTGTGCAAACTTAAAGCACACGGTATTGGGGGTAAGGTATCGGTGTGGGTGGAGAATTGGTTAGCAGACAGGAAGCAAAGAGTGGGAATAAATGGGACCTTTTCAGAATGGCAGGCGGTGACTAGTGGGGTACCGCAAGGCTCAGTGCTGGGACCCCAGTTGTTTACAATACATATTAATGACTTGGATGAGGGAATTAAATGCAGCATCTCCAAGTTTGCGGATGACACGAAGCTGGGTGGCAGTGTTAGCTGTGAGGAGGATGCTAAGAGGATGCAGAGTGACTTGGATAGGTTGGGTGAGTGGGCAAATTCATGGCAGATGCAATTTAATGTGGATAAATGTGAAGTTATCCACTTTGGTGGCAAAAATAGGAAAACAGATTATTATCTGAATGGTGGCCGATTAGGAAAAGGGGAGGTGCAACGAGACCTGGGTGTCATTATACACCAGTCATTGAAAGTGGGCATGCAGGTACAGCAGGTGGTGAAAAAGGCGAATGGTATGCTGGCATTTGTAGCGAGAGGATTTGAGTACAGGAGCAGGGAGGTACTACTGCAGTTGTACAAGGCCTTGGTGAGACCACACCTGGAGTATTGTGTGCAGTTTTGGTCCCCTAATCTGAGGAAAGACATCCTTGCCATAGAGGGAGTACAAAGAAGGTTCACCAGATTGATTCCTGGGATGGCAGGACTTTCATAAGAAGAAAGACTGGATGAACTGGGCTTGTACTCGTTGGAATTTAGAAGATTGAGAGGGGATCTGATTGAAACGTATAAGATCCTAAAGGGATTGGACAGGCTAGATGCAGGAAGATTGTTCCCGATGTTGGGGAAGTCCAGAACGAGGGGCCACAGTTTGAGGATAGAGGGGAAGCCTTTTAGGACCGAGATTAGAAAAAACTTCTTCACACAGAGAGTGGTGAATCTGTGGAATTCTCTGCCACAGGAAACAGTTGAGGCCAGTTCATTGGCTATATTTAAGAGGGAGTTAGATATGGCCCTTGTGGCTACAGGGGTCAGGGGGTATGGAGGGAAGGCTGGGGCGGGGTTCTGAGTTGGATGATCAGCCATGATCATAATAAATGGCGGTGCAGGCTCGAAGGGCCGAATGGCCTACTCCTGCACCTATTTTCTATGTTTCTATGTTTCTATGTTGCCCTAACCTAATTGGAGATTTTGAAAAGGTAACAAAGGATCTCTGTAAGTGTAGCTTATTTGACATCATCTACATAGAAAGTGGTAATGTTCGACCCATGGCAGATTGAATAAGAAAGTAAAAACCTCTGGAGTTCAAGAGAAATTCAATAATTGGATCCAAACTTCAAGAAAAAGATGGATTTTTGTCTATTACAGGAATCAAGGGATGTGTATTTGTTTCAGGAAAAGGATACTGCAGGAAACATAGAAACATCGAAACATAGAAAACCTACAGCACACTACAGGCCCTTCAGCCCTCAAAGTTGTGCTGAACATGTCCTTACCTGAGAAATTACCTAGGGTTACTCATCGCCCACTATTTTTCTGAGCTCCATGTACCTATCCAGGAGTCTCTTAAAAGACCCTATCATATCCGCCTCCACCACCTCCGCCGGCAGCCCATTCCACGCACTCACCACTCTCTGGGTAATAAACTTACCCCTGTCATCTCCTCTGTACCTACTTCCAAGCACCTTAAAACTGTGCCCTCTCGTGCCAGCCATTTCAGCCCTGGGAAAAATCCTCCATCCACACGATTAATGCCTCTCATCATCTTATACACAGGAGCAGGTCAGTCATGATGTTATTGAGTGATGAAGATGACAAGAGAGGTTGAATGGTCCATTCCTGCTTTTATGTCTTATGTTTTTCAGGCTGGTATTGCAGGATGTAAAGGTTGAGAGTTAATGATTTTGATTGTAACAGCAGGGTTCCATATTGTCCATTGCTGTATCCCTTGCTTTTGATGGTATACATCAATTACTTAGGCTTAATTGTGAAGGGCATGATTAAGAAATTTGCTGATGATACAACAAAAATTCAGTTCAATAGTGAGGAACCAATAGACAGTATGAAAATATCAAGGGACCAATTATGAGATGGTGAAAAATGAGAAATTAAGTTCTAGAAATGTAAAGGAATCCACAGTGCAATGGAAAACAGAGCAATGCACAATAGCTAGTTGGATGCCAGACAATGCAGAAGAACAGAGGGACCTGTCCTTGTCCACAGATCCCTGAAGGTAGCGGAGTGAGAAATCAGGGGATTATTTGGTCTCTACCTATGCTTTTAATATCAGCAGCACTATGATTCTTTGAATTAAAGTTTATCCTTATTCTGAAATAAGCTCTTGGTCCTCTACACCTTTGAATACCTTCCTATGTTGTCCAGCTTGTTGAAACTCAGATTAACACCAGTATTGCATTCTTGCTTAACTTTGCACAAATGATGCTGTTCTTGCCCCTAAAATGTCCAGCACACAGCAAACAGAACAAGATAGGGCTTTTGTCAATTCATCCAAGTTAATTGCAGGTGTCAATAGACAAGTATGATTTCAGCTCACTGATTCTAGCCATTTAATGGAATCCCTCAAGGAATGAAGAATTTGCTATCTTAATCTGAATCCTGTTTGGCTCTCATAATTAAAGGCCACGCTCACAACTAAAATATATAGAGATTTTATGAAAAGGACCCAAGGTCAATATGCCAGCATAATATGCTGAGCTCTTACAAGAGCATCTTTAAGCAACTTGACATAAAATTGTTCATTTTAATTTATCACACAGTCTACTAGTGTAGGTTGTCCGAGTGCTGAGAGAGTGAGTAACCTGCAGCAATGTTAAAAAAACGAGAAAATCCCTATCTGAGATGTTATGGTCGGTGGTCATGGGACATCTTCATGAGGACATGAATAACGAATTTCCACCATTTTATGTTGGAAGCCCAACAATGGACCTTTCTGAGATGTCTGTGCTGCCAGTTGAGGTTATATCCCTTCAGAAATATTCTTTAAGTCATAACATGGGACTAAGTCTATAAACATTACTAAGCAAGAGGTATGAGTGGTCTCAAGGTGCTTAAAGGTGGATAAATTTCCAGGACATGACCAAGTCCCATGACATTGTGAGAAAGAAATTTGATATGGCTAGGGACCTGGCAGAGATTTGTGTCTTTGTCAGCCCCTGGTGAGTAATGAATGTCTAGAGGGTGAGTAATGCTGTGTCTTTATTTGAAAAGGGCTGTAAGTATAAGCTGTGGAACTACATAAGACCATAAAATGTTGGAGCAGAATTAGGCCATTCAGCCCATCAAGATTGCTCCGCCATCCTATCATGGCTGATCCCAGATTCCACTCAACCCCATACACCTGCCCTCCTGCTGTATCCTTTGATGCCCTGACCAATCAGGAAACAATCAACTTCCGTTTTAAATATACCCATAAACTTGGCCTCCACCACAGTCTGTGGCAGAATATTGCACAGATTCACTACTCTCTGGCTAAAAAAATCCTTCTTTCATCTGTCCTAAAGGGTCACCCCTCAATTCTGAAGCTGTGCCGTCTAGTTCTCCCCTATAAGAAACATCCTCTCCACATCTACCTTATCTAGTCCTTTCAACATTTGGTAGGTTTCAATGAGATTCCCCCCGCATTCTTTTAAATTCCAGTAAGTACAGGCCCAAAGCTGCCAAATGCTCCTCATATGTTTATCCCTTCACTCCCGGAATCATCCTTAGGAACTTCCTCCGGACTCTCTCCAATGACAACACACCCTTTCTGAGATAAGGGGCTTGGCCCGAAACGTCGACTGTGCTTCTTCCTATGGATGCTGTTTAGCCTGCTGCATTCTACCAGCATTTTGTGTGTATTGTTTGAATTTCCAGCATCTGCAGATTTCCTCGTGTTTAATATATTCCATCTGCCACTTTTTTGCCCGTTCTTCCAATTTGTCTAAGCCCTGCTGCAATCGCATTACTTCCTCAGCGCTACCTACCCCTCCACCTATCATTAGATTAGATTAGATTAGGTTAGATTCAACTTTATTGTCATTGTGCTGAGTACAGATGCAAAGCCATGAAATGCAATTAGCATCTGACCAGAGGTGCAAAAGAATAGTATTATTTACAGAATAATTGCGAATAAGAAGTAAGTGCTACAACATACAAATATAAAAGTACTGAGACAGTCCAATATGGGTGCAATACTGCTTAGCGCTGTGATGTGAAGTTCAGCAGGGTCACAGCCTCAGGGAAGAAGCTCTTCCTGAGCCTGCTGGTGTGGGAGCTGAGGCTCCTGTGGTGCCTATTGGATGGGAGGAGAATAAAAAGTCCATGGTTAGGGTGAGATGCATCCTGGATAATGCTTTTCGCCCTGCCCAGGCAGCGTTTATGGTTGATGTTCTTAATGGTGGGCAATTGGGTGCTCCACCCGCTGGAATGCTTTGCAGTCCAATACGGGACAATTGTCATCTGAAAACTTTTCCACAAAGCTATCAATTCCATTATCTAAATCACTGAAAAACAATGTGAAAATTAGTGGTCCCAATACTGACCCCAAAGGAACACCACTAGTCTCTGGCAACCAACCAAAAAAAGTCCTCTTTATTCCCAAACACTGAATTCTGGCTGTCAGCCATTCCTCTATCATTGCCAATATCTTTCCTGTAATGTCATAAGATTTTATCTTGTTAAGCAGCCTTATGTGTGACTATCCTCAAAGAACTCTAACAGATTTGTCAGGCAAGGTCTCCCTTTACAGAAATCATGCGGCCTTTGATTTATTTTATCATGAGTCTCCAAGTATCCCAAAACCTCATCATTGATAATAATTCCAACACCGTCCCAACCACTGAAGTCAGGCTAACTGGCCAAACATATCCTTTCTCTTTGTTTTTCTCCCTTCTTAAAGAAGGAAGGGACATTCGCAATTTTCCAGTCTTCCAAGACCATGTCAGAATCAAGGGTTTCTTGAAAGGTCATGACCAATAGATCCATTAACTCTTCAGCTTCCTCTCTCAGGACTTTGGGATGTAGTCCACCTGGTCCCAGTGACTACCCACCTTACGACCTAGTACTTTTTCCTTTGAAATGGTAATGGCAGTCACTCCTGCTTCCTGACACTCACAGACCTCTGGCACACTGCTAGTGTTTTCAACAGTGAAGACAGATGCAAAGTACTCATTAAGTTCATCTGCCATTTCTTTGTTCCCCATTACTACCTCACCAGCATCATTTCCACTGGCCCAATATCAATTCTCACCTCCCTTTTACTCTTCATATATTGTAACTGAAAAAAACTTCTGGTATCCTGCTTTAAATTATTGCCTAGTTTGCCCTTATATTTCATCTTTTCCCTTCTCATGGCTTTTATAGTTGCCTTTTGTTAGATTTTAAAAGTTTCCCAATTATCCAACTTCCCACTCACTTTTGCTACCTTATCTGTCCTCTCCTTGGATTCTATGCACTCCTTAATTTCCCTTGTCAGCCACACTGTCTACCCCTGCCATTTCAGAACTTCTTTTGTGGGACATACAGTGCCTCTAAAAAGTATTCACCACCCCTTTGAAATTTTCATATTTTATTGTTTTAAAACATAGAATCACAGAGTGTTTAATCTGGCTTTTTTGACACTGATCAACAGAAAAAGACCTTTTTGTGGCAAAGCAAAAACACATCCCTACAAAGTGATTTGAATTAATTACAAATATAAAACACAAAATCACTGATGCTTAAGTGTTCACCCCCTTTAATATGAACACCAAATCATCACTAGTGCAGCCAATTGGTTTTAAAGGTCACATAATTAGTTAAATAGACACTATGGTCTGATGAAACCAAATTTAAGCCTTTTGACTATCAGACTAAACGTTATGTTTGGCTTAAACTGAATACCACACACCAAAAACCTACCATGAAGCATGGCGGTGCCTGCATCATGCTATGGGGATGCTCCACTGCAACAGGCCCTGGAAGGCTTGTGAAGGTGGAGGGTAAAATGAATGCAGCAAAATACAGGGAAATCCTGGAAGAAAACCTGATGCAGTCAGGTTAACTGTGACTTGGGATGAGATTTGTTTTCCAGCAAGACAATGACTCCAGCAGAAAGCTAAAGCAACACAGGAATGGCTTAAAAACAGCAAAGTTAATGTCCTGGCGTGGTGAAATCAGAGTCTAGACCTCAATCCAATTAAGAATTTGTGGCTGAAATGAAAAAAGGGCTGTTCACTCATCTGTGTCAAAAAAGCCAAATTAAATCCACTGTGATTCAATGTTGTAAAACAATAAAGCATGCAAACTTCCAAGGCGGGTGAATACTTCTTATAGGCATGGTGTCCATCCTGCACCTTGTGAACTATTCCCAGAAACTTCAGCCACTTCTGCTCTGCTGTCATCCTCCTCCAATCCACCTGGGCAAGCTCCTCTCTCATGCCTCTGTAATTCCCTTTATTCAATTGCAATACTGATAATATGTGACTTATGCTTCTCCCTCTCAAATTGCAGTATGAATTCAATCATATTTTGATCCTGGAAAGGTGTAATAATAACAGAGTTGTTGTGATGGGAGATTTTAATTTCCCAAATATCGATTGGCATCTCCCTAGAGCGATGGGTTTAGATGGGGTGGAGTTTGTTAGGTGTGTTCAGGAAGGTTTCTTGACACAATATGTAGATTAGTCTACAAGAGGATAGACTGTACTTGATTTGGTATTGGGAAATGAACCTGGTCAAGTGTCAGATCTCACAGTGGGAGAGCATTTTGGAGATAGTGATCATAATTCTATCTCCTTTACAATAGTATTGAAGAGAGATAGGAACAGACAAGATAGAAAAGCGTTTAATTGGAGTAAGGAGAATTATGAAGCTATCAGGCAGGAAATTGGATGCTTAAATTGGAAACAGATGTTCTCAGGGAAAAATATGGAAGAAATGTGGCAAATGTTCAGGGGATATTTGTGTGGAGTTCTGCATAGGTATGTTCCAATGAGACTGGAATGTTATGGTAGGATACCCAAACCGTGGTGTACAAAGGCTGTAATAAATCTAGTCAAGAAGAAAAGAAAAGCTTACAAAAGGTTCAGAGAGTTAGGTAATGTTAGGGATCTAGAAGATTATAAGGCTAACAGGAAGGAGCTTAAAAACGAAATTAGGAGACCCAGAAGGGGCCATGAGAAGGCCTTAGCAGGCAGGATTAAGGAAAACCCCAAGGTATTCTACAAGTATGTGAAGAGCAAGAGGATAAGACATGAAAGAATAGGACCTGTCAAGTGTGACAGTGAGAAAGTGTGTATGGAACTGGAGGAAATAGCAGAGGTACTTAATGAATACTTTACTTCAGTATTCACTATGGAACAGGATCTTGGTGATTATAGTGATGACTTGCAGCAGACTGAAAAGCTTGAGCATGTAGATATTAAGAAAGAGGATGTGCTGGAGCTTTTGGAAAGTATCAAGTTGGATAAGTCACCAGGACCAGATGAGATGTACCCCAGGCTGCTGTGGAAGGTGAGGGAGGAGATTGCTGAGCCTCTGGCGATGATCCTTGAATGACCAGTGGGGACGGAAGAGGTTCCGGAGGATTGGAGGGTTGCGAATGTTGTTCCTTTAGATTATGAGAACACTCAGTCCTCTTTTATTGTCATTTAGAAATGCATACATGCATTAAGAAATGATACAACGTTCCTCCGGAGTGATATCACAGAAAACAGGACAGACCAAAGACTAACACTGACAGTACCACATAATTATAACATATAGTTACAGCAGTGCAAAGCAATACCATAGTTTGATGAAGAACAGACCATGGGCACAGTAAAAAAAAGTCTCAAAGTCCCGAGTCGATCGACTCCCAAGTCCCCGATAGCAGGCGGTAAAAGGGAGAAACTCTGTGCCATAAACCTCCAGGCACCGTCAACTTGCCGATGCCTTGGAAGCAACCGACCACAGCCGACACTGAGTCCATCCGTCCAAAAAATTCGAGCTTCCGACCAGCCTCTCCGATACAGCCTCCCGAGCGCCATCCTCTGCCGAGCACCTTCAACCTCTCCCCAGCCGCTGAAACATGCAAAACTGAGGATTTCAGGGCCTTCAGCTCTGGAGATTCCAGTTACCACACAGTAGCAGCGGCAGCGAAGCAGGCATTTCAGAAATTTTCCAGATGTTCCTCCGTACTCTCACGTCTATCTCCATCAAACCAGAACTGTGCACGATCCCCTACTTGACAGATAACAGATAACATCACCGAAGTGGCCGCGCACGCTGCCATCGCGCCGCCATCTTCTCCCCCCTCCCAGGAGGTTTTCCCTTATTCAAGAAAGGGAGTAGAGATAGCCCAGGAAATTATAGACCAGTGAGTCTTACTTCAGTGGTTGGTAAGTTGATGGAGAAGATCCTGAGAGGCTGGATTTATGAACATTTGGAGAGGTCTAATATGATTAGGAATCATCAGCATGGCTTTGTCAAGGGCAGGTTATGCCTTATGAGCCTGATTGAACTTTTTGAGGATGTGACTAAACACATTGATGAAGGAAGAGCAGTAGATGTAGTGTATATGGATTTCAGCAAGGCATTTGATAAGTTACCCCATGCAAGGCTTATTGAGAAAGTAAGGAGGCATGGGATCCAAGGGGAAATTGCTTTGTGGATCCAGAAGTGGCTTGCCCACGGAAGGCAAAGAGTTGTTGTAGACGGGCCATTTTCTGCATAGAGATCAGTGACCAGTGGTGTGCCTCAGGGATCTGTTCTGGGACCCTTACTCTTTGTGATTTTTATAAATGACCTGGATAAGGAAGTGGAGGGATGGGTTAGTAAGTTTGCTGATGACACAAAGGTTGAGGGTGTTGTGGATAGGGTGGAGGGCTGTCAGAGGTTATAGCAGGACATTGATAGGATGCAAAACTGGGCTGAGAAGTGGCAGATGGAGTTCAACCCAGATAAGTGTGAACCGGTTCATTTTGGTAGGTCAAATATGATGGCAGAATATAGTATTAATGGTAAGACTCAGTGTGGAGGATCAGAGGGATCTTGGGGTCCGAGTCCATAGGACGCTCAAAGAAACTGCGCAGGTTGATGCTGTGGTTAAGAAGGCATATGGTGTATTGGCCTTCATTAATCATGGAATTGTGTTTAGGAGCCGAGAGGTAATGTTGCAGCTATATAGGACCCTGGTCAGACCCCACTTGGAGTACTGTGCTCAGTTCTGGTCAGCTCACTACAGGAAGGATGTGGAAGCCATAGAAAGGGTGCAGAGGAGATTTACAAGGATGTTGTCTAGATTGAGGAGCATGCCTTATGAAAACGGGTTGAGTGAACTCGGCCTTTTGTCCTTGGAGTGACGGAGGATGAGAGGTGACCTGATAGAGGTGTATAAGATGATGAGAGGCATTGATCGTGTGGATAGTCAGAGGCTTTTTCCAAGAGCTGAAATGGTTGCCACAAGAGGACACAGGTTTATGGTGCTGGTGAGTAGGTACAGAGGTGATGTCAGGGGTAAGTTTTTTACTCAGAGAGTAGTGAGTGTGTGGAATGGGCTGCCGGCAACGGTGGTGGAGGCAGATACGATAGGGTCTTTTAAGAGACTTTTGGATAAGTACATAGAGCTTAGAAAAATAAAGGGCTATGGGGAAGTCTAGTAATTTCTAAGGTAGGGACATGTTCGGCACAACTTTGTGGGCCAAAGGGCCTGTATTATGCTGTAGGTTTTCTATGTTTCTATGTTTTCTATGATCGCTGCCTCCTAAGGGTTCATTTACACTAAGCTCCCTAATAAGATCTGGGTTTTACACAACACCCAATCTCAGAAAGCCTTTCCCTGAGTGTTAATGATTTGGAAGAGAAGATAGGTGCCATAATTAAAAGATTTACAGAATTTACAGGTGTTTATTCCTCAAAGTTGGTGGGTTTTATCCACTGATGAAGCTTGTCTAAGGTTATTACAAGATCTAGATCAACTGGAGAAGTTTGAAAAGAAATGGTTGAGGTAATTTAACTCAGACAAGAGCAAAGGATTGTATTTTGGGAAGTTAAACAAGGCCAGGATATAAACTGAGTAGCAGGACCCTTGCTGCCGATAATTACACTTGAGTATAATTGTATAGCTGGACCTTGGAGTAATAGTGCATAGCTCCCTGAAACTCGAATACAGCTAGTAGTATAGTAAAGAAGGCATTTGATATGCTTACCTTCCTCAACAAAAGCATTGTATATAAGAGTTGGGTGGCACCTTGCAGCTGTATAGGTTGTAGGCTGGGCCACAGTGAGAGAATGGCGTGCAGTTCTAGTCTCTAGGCTCTATGAAGGAGATGATGATTAAGCTTGAGAGAGTACAGAGAAGATTCACAAGGATTTTTCTTGGACTGGAGGGCTTGAGTCATAAGGAGAGATTGGATTGGCTGAACTGTTTATCCTGGAATGAAGGAGGTGTAGACCATAAGACCATAAGACAAAGGAGTAGAGATAAGCCATTAAGCCCATTGAGATTTCCCCATTGCTCCATCATGGGTGATTTATTATCCTTGCTGCTTTCTCCCTGTACTTTTTGACACGATGACTAATCAAGAACTTACCAATCTCCACTTTAAACGTGCCCAATAACTTGGCCTCCAAGCCATCTGGAGGAATGAATTGTTGAACGGAATCACAACCCTCTGGCTAAAGAAACTCCTTCTCATCTCTGTTCTAAATGGACATCCCTCTGTTCTGAGTCTTGCCGTCCAGTACTAGACTCCCACAGTCTAGGAAACATTCACTCAATCTAGGCCTTTCAGTATTGGATAAGTTTCAACGAGATCCATGCTCATTCTTCTAAACTCCAGCGCGTACAGGCCCCAAGGCATCAAATGCTTCTCATGCATAAACCCTTTCAATCACAAAATCATTCTCATGAACCTCCTCTGGACCTTCTCCAAAGCCAATGCACCTTTTCTTAGATAAGGGGCCCAAAACTGTTTTAAGATACTCCCCGCACAGTCTGAACAATGCCTCCGCATTACATCCATGCTCTTATATTCTGGTTTTCTTGAAATGAATACAAACATTGCTTTGTTTTCCCCACCACCGACACAGCCTGCAAGTTAACCTTTAAGGTATCCTGCATGAGGACTCGCAAGTCCCTTTGGACATTTGATTTTTGAATTTTCTCCCCATTTCAAAACTAGTCTATGGCTTTATTCCTTTTACCAAGGCGCATGACCATACACATCCCTACATTATGTTCCATCTACTACTACTGTGTACATTTTCCGTATCTGTCCAAGTCCTTCTACAAACTCCCTGCTTCCTCAACACTACATGCATCTCCACCTATTTTTTGTATCATCTGCAAACTTGCCCACAAAGCCATCAATTTTATCATCCAATTCATTGACATATAACATGTAAAGTGATCCTAATACTGACCCTGCAGAACACCACTAGTTACTGGCAGCCAACCAGAACAGGTCCTCTTTATTCCCAGTTTTTGCCTCCATCAATGCTAGTATCTTTCCAGTATTACCATGCATTTTTATCATGTTAAGCAGCCTTATGTGCAGCACTTGTTAAAAGCCTTCTGAAAATCCAGGTAAACAACATCTATAGACTCTCCTTTGTCTATCCTGTTCATTATTTCCTCAACCAATTTCAAAAACTTGTCAGGCAAGATTTCCCTGTAAGGAAACTATGCTGACTTTGGTCTATTTTATCATGTGCCTCCAAGTACCCCAAAACCTCATCCTTAATAATGGACTCCAACATCTTCCCTACGACTGAAGTCAGTCTAACTATCCTACAATTTCCTTTCTTCTTCCTCCCTCCCTTCTTAAAGAGTGTAGTGATATTTGTTATTTTCAAATCCACCGGTACCATTCCAGAATCTATTGATTCTTGAAAGATCATTGCTAATGCCTCTACCATCTCTTCAGGTACCTCTTTCATAACTTTCGGGTGTATTTCATCTGGCCCACGTAACTTCCTGTTGGTAATAGCAACAACACTCTCTTTTGCCCCCTGACACTCATGAAATTCTGGCATACTGCGGGTGTCTTCCATAGTGAAGCCTGACACAAAATACAGCTGTCCGTTATTTCTTTATCTCCCATTACTACCTCTCTAGCATCATTTTCCAGTGGTCGGATATCCACTCTCACCTCTCTTTTACTCTTCATATGTCTGAAAAGACTTTTGATATCCTCTTTTCTATTATTGGGCAGTTTACCTTCATATTTCATCTTTTCTCTCCTTATGGTATTTTTATTTGCCTTCTGTTGGTTTTTTTAAAACTTTCTAATACCCTAACCTAATCATTTTTTGCAAGGGCACCCGGACTGTACAGCAGAGTCCGTGGTTGTGACCTGAGCTTCTTCGCGCCCCCCCCCCACCCACCCCCCCCGCCAATTTGTTGGGGAGTTTAAAACTAGAGGGCTTCGGTTTAAGGTGAGGAGAGAAAGAAGATAATCTGAGGGGCAAGCTGTTCACACAAAAGAAAGAGAGAGAATGGAAACAGACCCTTTGGTTCACTGAGTCTACACCAACAATCTATTGCCTGTGTTCTGGACTGTCATATTACAATATATTCATTACTCTGGTCTATCCCTGAATTCCCCATCTATTCACTTCTCCAAACACTGTGATGATATGTGGCTACAGGGTTTCAATGATTAGAAGTAACATCACTCAAGCAGTTGTGTGATTTCCTGTACAGAAGTCTGCTACTATTTAGTATTGACAGATCAAAAGGACCCTTTAAAAATAACACATTGGCCATCGTGCAGCACAGGCCATCCCACGGCTAATAAAGGAAATCTATAAACATTTCTTCCTGATGGAAGACGCAAGTTCCATCAAGCTGACTTGTGCACACTTGTCTGGGGATTTCCATCATCTCTTTGACTCTGCACACTTCTGGCAGTGGAACAGAACAAGATACTTGGTGGTTACTGTGATTGACATGTTGCTGCTGGAATCACAGAGATCTGCAATTGAAAATAGACAGTATGAACAATATTCCCACAACTCCTCTATCATCACCGTAATTGATGTCTTATCCACACACGAAGTACTTGTTGCTCGCTGTGTGAATCTGTAATCTGCAGTGAGAGAATATCTCTGAAAGTCTAACTGTATCCACCAGTTCCTTGCAGAAAAGTTCCATTCCCGAAAATCCAATCATAGACCATAACAAAAATGATTGTGAGGCTTTTATAGGCATCTTCTTAGAGATGCTCTATTCAAACCTTCCTCTCTCCTTCAGCAGCAGCTCGAGTCCAACTTGAATTGGTCTCGAAAAGGATATAAGAGGAGAACTAATGGAATTCATTCAGCGACTGGACTTACTCATAGAGTCATAGAGCACTGAAACAGGCACTTCAGCCCATCTAGTCCATGCCAAAACCATTTAAACTGCCTAATTCCATCGACCTGCACCAGGAACATATCCCTCCCTACTCCTACTATCTATGTACCTGTCCAAACTTCTTTTAAATGTTGAAATCGAGCTCACATGCACCACTTGTGCTGGCAGCTCATTCGACACTCTCACAACCCTCTGAATGAAGAAGTTTCCCCTCATGTTCCCCTTAAACTTCTCACCTTTCACCCTTAAGCCATGACCTCTGGTTGTAGTCCCATCCAGCTTCAGTGGAAAAGGCCTGCTTGTATTCACCTTATCTATACCCCTCATAATTTTGTATACCTCTATCAAATCTCCTCTCAATCTTCCATGTTCTGAAGAATACAGTCCTAATTTATTCAACCTATACTTACAATTCACATCCTTCAGACCCAGCAACATTCTTGTAAATTTTCTCTGCACTATTTCAACCTTGTTTGGATCTTTCCTGTAGGTAGTTAACCAAAACTGCATATAATACTCCAAATTAGGCCTCACTAATGTCTTATACAACTCCAACATAACATCCCATCTCCTGTACTCACTACATTGATTTATGAAGGCTAGTGTGCCAAAAGCTTTCATTACGCCCTATGTACCACTTTCAATGGATTATGGACCAGTATACACAAATCCCATTGTTCTACCACACTCCTCAGTGCCCTACCATTTACTGTGCAAAATCTACCCTGGCTGGCCTAACCAAAAAGCGAAACCTCACATTTGTCTGCATTGAATTCCATCTGCCATTTTTTAGCCTATTCTCCAGCTGATTCAAGTCCCCCTGCAAGCTATGATAGCCCTCCTCACTGTTCAGTACACCCCTAATCATGGTGTCATCCACAAAGTTGCTGATCATATTATCATCCAGATTATTGATGTAGATGACAAACAACAAAGGACCCAGCATCAATCCCTGCGGCACACCACGAGTCACAGGCCTGCAGTCAGAGAGGCAACCCTCTACTACTACTCTCTGGCTGTTCCTACAAAGCTAATGTCTGATCTAATTTACTACCACATCCTGAATGCCAAGTGACTGAATATTCTTGACCAGCCTTTCAGGCGGGACCGTGTCAAAAGCCTTGCTAAAGTCCATGTGGACAACATTCACTGCCCTATTTTCATCCACTTTCCTGAAAAACTCTGTAAGATTGGTTAGACATGCTCTACTATGCAGGAAGCCATGCTGACTATCCTTAATCAGTCCATGTCTATCAAAATACTTATATATCCTATTCCTTAGAATACCTTCCAATAACTTTCCCCCAACTGATGTCAGGCTCACCGGCCTGGTTTATGTTTAGAGCTTTTTTTAAACAGCTGAACAATATTGGCTATCCTCCAATCCTCTGGCACCACACCTGTGGCTGAGGATGATTTAAATATCTCTGCTAGTACCCCGGCAATTTCTGCGCTTGTCTCCCACAGGGTCCAAGGGAACACCCTGTCAGGCCCTGGGGATTTACCTACCCTGATTTGCTTCAGAGTAGCAAACACCTCCTCCTCTGTAATCTGTACTGGATCCATGGAATTGATGCTGCTATGCCTCACTTCTATAGACTCTGTCTCCATCTCTTGAGTAAATACAGATGCAAAGAATTAATTTAAGATCTCCCCCATCTGTTTTGGCTCCACACATGGATTACCATTCCGGTCTTCCAGTGACCAATTATGCCCCTTGCAGTCCTTTTGCTCTTAACATATCTCTAGAATCCCTTAGGATTCTCCTTCACCTTGTCTGCATGAGCAACTTCATGCCTTCTGTTGGCCCTCCTGATTTATTTCTTAACTGTTCTCTTGCATTTATTGTGCTCCTTAAGAACCTCATTTATTCCTACTTGCTTACACCTGCTATGCACCTCCTCTTTTCTCTTAACCAGGGCCTCAATAGCTCTTGAAAACTGGGGTTCCGTACACTTGTTATCTTTACCTTTTATCCTGACAGGCGCATACAAGCTTTGTACTCTCAAAATTTCACTTCTGAGGGCCCCCACTTACAAGTACACCTTTGCCAGAGAACAGCCTGTCCCAATCCACACTTGGCAATCATTTCTGATACCGTCAAAATGGGCCTTTCCCCAATTTTGGAATCTCAACCCACAGACCAGACCTATCTTTCCTCATATTTACTTTGAAACTAATGGCATTGTGGTCACTGGATTCAAAGTGTTCCCCTACACCAATTTCTGACACCTGCCCTGTCTCATTCTCTAATAGCAGATCCACTGTCACACGCTGTCGCATTGGGATTTCTAAGTACTGATGAAGGTAACTTTCTTGAACACATTTGACAAACTCTATCCCATGCAGTCCTTACACAGTATGGGATTCCCAGTCAATATGTGGAAAATTAAAATCACCTACTACAGCATCCTTATGTTTCTTACAACAGTCTGTGATCTCTTCACAAATACGTTTACAATATATATTAATGACTTGGATGAGGGAATTAAATGCAGCATCTCCAAGTTTGCGGATGACACGAAGCTGGGTGGCAGTGTTAGCTGTGAGGAGGATGCTAAGAGGATGCAGAGTGACTTGGATAGGTTGGGTGAGTGGGCAAATTCATGGCAGATGCAATTTAATGTGGATAAATGTGAAGTTATCCACTTTGGTAGCAAAAATAGGAAAACAGATTATTATCTGAATGGTGGCCGATTAGGAAAAGGGGAGGTGCAACGAGACCTGGGTGTCATTATACACCAGTCATTGAAAGTGAGCATGCAGGTACAGCAGGCGGTGAAAAAGGCGAATGGTATGCTGGCATTTATAGCGAGAGGATTTGAGTACAGGAGCAGGGAGGTACTACTGCAGTTGTACAAGGCCTTGGTGAGACCACACCTGGAGTATTGTGTGCAGTTTTGGTCCCCTAATCTGAGGAAAGACATCCTTGCCATAGAGGGAGTACAAAGAAGGTTCACCAGATTGATTCTTGGGATGGCAGGACTTTCATATGAAGAAAGACTGGATGAACTGGGCTTGTACTCGTTGGAATTTAGAAGATTGAGGGGGGATCTGATTGAAACGTATAAAATCCTAAAGGGATTGGACAGGCTAGATGCAGGAAGATTGTTCCCGATGTTGGGGAAGTCCAGAACAAGGGGTCACAGTTTAAGGATAAAGGGGAAGCCTTTTAGGACCGAGATTAGGAAAAACTTCTTCACTCAGAGAGTGGTGAATCTGTGGAATTCTCTGCCACAGGAAACAGTTGAGGCCAGTTCATTGGCTATATTTAAGAGGGAGTTAGATATGGCCCTTGTGGCTACGGGGGTCAGGGGGTATGGAGGAAAGGCTGGGGCGGGGTTCTGAGTTGGATGATCAGCCATGATCATAATAAATGGCGGTGCAGGCTCGAAGGGCCGAATGGCCGACTCCTGCACCTATTTTCTATGTTTCTATGTTTCTATGTTACGTTCCTTTAAATGGGTGATCTGTAATATAGCCCCATTAACGAGGTCATACCTTTCTTATTTCTCAGTTCCACCCATTACGCCTCACTAGGCGAGTTCTCCCATTTATTCTGACTAGTAACACCACTTCTCCACCTTTAATTCTGCCCACTCTGTCACATCTAAAACAACTGAACCCCAGAATATTGAGCTGCCAGTCCTGCCCCTCCTGCAACCAAGTCTCACGCCTGGTGAAAAAAGCATAATTTTGTGTGTATTTTCATGTATGGAATGTAAATTGGATGAATAAAATTGTAAGAAAAACAAAAAATAGTCCAAGAAAGCCATTCTTTGTCAGGCAGCACCTGTGAAGGGAAAATCATGTTAACATTTCATTAGAACTGGAAATAATTGCAGTGAGCTGTTTCAAATTAGCCAAGGAAATTAAAGGAGTGAATTTTGGTGAAGGGTCTTTGACCTGAAATGTGACCTCTGTTTCTCTTTCCACAGATGCTGCCTGGCCCACTGCGTGTTTCCAGCATTTTCTGATTTTATTGCTGTGTTTCTGCATCTGCAGTTTTTTTACATTTGCAAGCAATGGAATGGCTGGGAGTGGAATGAGGAACAACAGCAATGAAAAGACAAAACAGAACGTATTGTTATATTTAAAAAACACAAAGGCAGCACATGATGAGGTGCAACTGGTTACAGCAAAGGCGAGCCAGCACAAGCTGTGGAATATAATGGATAAGTGTTAGGAGATGTGCAGAGGGTCAGGCAATTGATGAAAAGCAGAGGCTCAAATCCTTTCTGCTCTGTCTCAGAGATTTTAATGGTGGTGAATTTGGCGATGGGAAGTTGTCCATCTAAGAAAAGACCCTATACATTTTTCACTGCATCAATCGTATACTACAATCATTATATTCATAATTTAAATTAATTTGGAATTGGAATTGATTTATTTAGAGATACAGCACATTAACAGGCTCTTCTGGCCCTACAAGCTCAATTACATCCATGTGACCAATGAAACTACTAACACATATGTCACTTTTTAAACCATTTGGTTCTTGTGGGAGTTTGTTTGCAGTGGTGACATAATTTAGATTAGATTAGATTAGATTCAACTTTATTGTCATTGTGCCAAGTACAGATACAAAGCCAATGAAATGCATTTAGCATCTGACCAGAAATGCAAAGAGTAGTGTTACTTACAAAATAACTGCGAATAAAAAAAGTGCTACAGCACACAAATATAAAAGTACTGAGACAGTACAATATGGATGCAATACTGCTTAGCGCTGTGATGTGAGGTTCAGCAGTGTCACAGCCTCAGGGAAAAAGCTCTTCCTGTGCCTGCTGGTGCGGGAGAGGAGGCTCCTATAGCGCCTGCCGGATGGGAGGAACTGGGTTGGTTTTGATTTAATTGGAATTGGTTTATTACTGTCACTATAATGCAACACAGTCTGCTGGAAGAACTCCTGGGGGCTGTAAGAAGAAAGAAGTCGCTGACATTTTGGGCCAAAATCTTGTAATAAGGACTTAAATAAGCATTTTTATCCCTGTTTAGATGGTAAAGGACAGCTAACCAACAGTGACAACCTTAGTTAAGTCTGGCAACATTTATGGAATGAGAAATAAGTTTGAAGTTCAAAGTAAATTTATTATCAAATACTGCAGAAACCCTTTCTTTACCAGGCATCTCTAGAGATGGCGCTCATTAGCCCCTCATTAACAGCCACAGGACTCATTGGTGAGAAAACCATCTTTCACAGACTCTATATGTCTAGGGTTAATATGACTTGGGTCCCACCAAACCTGGGAAGTTGGGATGTCTCTCCCACCCGAACCCCGATCTGTGTGAATACTGTAAAACTGTGGGCTTCATGCAATTACCCATCAGCAAGAAATAACACACTGCATTAAATTACACAGAAAGTATATTTACAAACGTCAGCTTTATCAAACAGTCAGTAGGAAAAAAAGGGGGAAAAATGGTCCCTTACACTTAACCCAGTCCAAATGTGCACATACATTGGAGCTCATCTTGAAGTTGTCTTTAACTCACGTGCTGGACCAACAGTCTGCCTGAAAGCACACACCACCTTCTGAATGTCACTTGAAATCCATCTCGAACAAATGGGCTCCTCCACGGGAGTATTGGTCCTTCCTACTTGAAGCCATTGGACTGCACCAGGCACCTTGTGCAACAGGGATGACATCCTCAGCCATTTTCCCTCCTGTCTTCTCCCAGCTCCTGCCAAAAACACTCTGACTCACACCAGTGTCCATCACAAAAACCTCTCCACCCAGCAAATCTAAAACCTTCTCCCAATTCTACCATCCTGGTTGGCTGACACAACATTCCTAAGTTGAACAACATAGCTCCTTACCTTTAGCCTAAACCCAAACATGCTAAAAGCAGAACAGGTTGTTCTTACAGAACTGCTGAAATGAAATACCTACAGCATAGCAGTAAAAATCTTAACCAGAGTGTTACACTACCTTGAGATTTATTTTCTTGTGTGCATTTAAAGGAAAATAAAAATACAATAGAATGAAATGAAAACAAGCAAAGACTGACAAAAAAGCACTGTGCAAAAAGAAGACAGACTGCAAGTAAAAATAATAATGTGAACATTAGATGTGGAGTCCTTGAAAGTGGGTCTGGAGATCATAAAGTCAGATTAGAGTGGTCTTGAATGAAGTTATCCACACCAGTTCAGGAGGCTGATGATTGTCGGATAATAACTGTTCCGGAATCGGATGGTGTGAGACCTAAGTCTTCTGTATGGTAGTAACGAAATGAAGGCACAGCCTAAATGTTGGAAGTCTTTGATGATGGATGGTGCTTTCTTGTGGCAGCAGTCCATGTAAGTGTACTCAGTGATAAGAAGGGCTTTGCCTGTGATGGACTGGGCTGTATTCACCATTTCCTGTAGAGTTTTCTCTCCTGAACATTGAAGCTTAAATAAATGGCCATGATGTATCTAGTTAGGATACACTCCACCGTACATCTATCGAAATTTGTCAAAGTGTTTGGAGACATGCCAAATCTATGCAAATAAAGTTCTGACAACGTCTTCAAACTGAAACATTAACTCCATTTTGCTTTCCACTGATATTGCCTAATCTGCTGAGTATTTCCAACATATCTTGCCTTTATTTCAGACTTCCAACAAGGTTCTGACAAAGATCTTCAACCTGAAACTTTAACTCTGTTTCTCACAGGTGCTGCCAGACATGTTGAGTCTTTCCAGTGCTTTCTGTTTTCCAGCATCTGCAGTATGTTTTGTTTTCATTATTTACGCATTGGAACTTTCAATTTCCATGGATAAATATTTAATAAATATTAATATGCATTTTATTCAATCACAAAATGATTATTTGCCCCATTCTTCATGCTGTAGAAAGAGCAGAATTTACAATTAAATTATACAAATACTTGCAGCAATTGGCATGGATTATAAACGTAGTTTATGCTTCAGGGATCTGATCCAGGCTCAGTTTTGAAACAATAGATCTCTTGATTTAACTAATGTGTGCACAGACATTGGATTTTCTGTTTAATTGGTGCTCAGAACTCTCTCTCAAGCAGATAGCTTTGGTCAAGGTTGTTTTTTTTTCTGGACTGATTGTGATATGTTATCCATTAGGTTCCTACAAGTGCAGGGTAAAGAACATCTAAAAACCACACCGGATTTGTGAGAAACCTATTTAAACTGGGCACATCATATTTCAATTTTGCATTGATAAAAGTCATGAATGCAAACAATTAGCCAACTATTTAGAAATTGGCTTTTAGTGAGAGCTATGTTTAAAGATTGTTTTATGTAGTAGATTTCATCATTATCAGGTTTCACTTTTTGAAACAGTCAGCAGTTTCATAATGTCATAGTCGTTAACATGGCTATTTTAATATAGGGATGCCAGAAGTATCATTTGCTTTGTCCTGTACTAATCTAATATTATGTTAAATATTATGTTTAGAAACTGGGTGACAGTCAGGAAGGAGAAAGGGGTTAAGGGGCAAGTGCAGAGTGCCCCTGTAGACATCCCCCTCAACAACAGGTGTACCACTTTGGAGGAAAGTCACAGCGGTCAGGTCTCTGGCATAGAGTCTGCCTCCGTGACTCAGAAGGGAAGGGGGAAGAAGAGGTATGCTGTGTGATCGGGGATTCATTAGTTAGGTGAGCAGACAGGAGTTTCTGTGGGCGAGAATGAGATTCATGGATGGAATATTGCCTCCCGAGGGCCAGGATCCGGGATATCTCAGATCGAGTACTCTGTATTCTTAAGTGGGAGAGTGAACGGCCTCAAGTCGTGGTTCGTGTAGGTTCCAATGACATGGGTAGGGCACGTGACAAGGTTCTGCATACAGAGTTCAGGGAGTTAGGTGCCAAGTTCAAGGGTAGGAACTCCAGGGTTGTGATCTCAGGATTGCTACCCATGCAATGTGCTAATGAGGCCAGAATCAGGAAGATTATACAGTTTAATACATGGCTAAGAAGTTGGTGTAGGAGGGATGGCATATATTTTTGGATCTTTGGGCTCTCTTCCAAGGAAGGTATGATCTGTACAGAAGGCACAGTTTGCAGTTGAAATCCTAGAAGGCAGTGTGTTGCTAGTTTTGTGGGGTGGGGGGATTTAAACTAGAGGTCCAGGAGGATGGGAGGCAGGCTCCAGAACATTAGCAGAGAGGTTATGAAGATGGATATTGTATGAAGATGGATATTGTTAAGGCCTCAGACAAAGTATGGAATCAAAAGGCTGGTGTGACCAAAATCCTGAGCTGCATTTATTTCAATGCAAGAAGGTAGATAATAGTGCTGAAGATGAGGTAGCTGGTTTACAGACAGAGGCAATGTGTAATGAGGAGAGGCTTTTAATATGGCAAAATTGCAGTCAACAGGATGATTTGCAATGTAAAAGGCGGACAAAATTGAAAGGGTGAAGGCAGGACTAAAGGTGCTGTATTTGAATGTGCACAGTATATAAAATAAGGTAGATGAACTTGCAGCACAGTTGCAGATTGGTAGACATGATGTTGTAGGCATCACTGAATCATGGGTGAAAGATTATAGCTGGGAGCTTAATGTATAAGGATACACATTGTATTAAAAGGACAGGCAGGAAGGCAGAGGGGGTGGCATTGCTCTGTTGGTAAAAAATTAAATCAAATCATTAGAAAGAGGTTGCATAGGGTTGGAGGGTATTGAATTATTGTGGACAGAGCTAAGAAACTGCAAGGGTAAAAAGACTCTGAAGGGAGTTGTATACAGACCCCCAAGCAGTAGTAAGGATGTGGTCTACATATTACAATCAAGTGCTGGATTCCAGGAGGGGGAATTTCTAGAGCGCCTACGAGACAGCTTTTTAGAGCAGCTCATGTTTGAGCCCATGAGGGGATCGACTATTCTGGATTGGGTTTGTGCAATGAGTCAGAATTGATTAGAAACCATAAGGTCAAAGAAACCTTCAGGACAAGTGACCACAATATGATCGAATTCACCCTGAAATTTGAGAAGGAGAAGCTAAAATCAGATGTGGCAGTATTGGACTGGAGTACAGGGAATTACAAAGGCATGAGAGAGGAGTTGGCCAGAATTGACTGGATCAGACCATTAGCAGGGATGACTGCATTGCGGCAATAAGTGGAATTTCTGGAAGGCACGGGATATATGCATCCCAAAGAGGAAGAAGTATCTGAAAAGAAAAATGACACAACAAGAGAAGTCAAGTCCAACATAAAAGGCAGAGATGACATATAATAGAGCAAAATAAGTGGGAAGTTAGTGGATTGGGAAGCTTTTAAAATCAACAGAAGGCAACTAAAAAAGTCATTAAGAAGGTAAAGAAGGAAATGAAAATAAGCTAGCCAATAATATTAAAGAGGATACCAAAAGTGTAAAAGACTGGTGACAGTGGATTTCAGACTTCTAGAAAATAATGCTGGAGAGGTAGTAATGGGGAACAATGAAATGGTGGATGAACTGAATAAGTATTTTGCAACAGTCTTCTCTGTGGAAGACACTAGCAGTATGGTGGAAGTTCCAGGCTTCAGAGATCATGAAGTGTGTGAAGTTATGGTAACTAGAGAGAAGGTTTTTGGGAAACTGAAAAGGTCTGAATGTAGATAAGTCACCTGGACCAGATGGTGTACACCACAGTGTTCTGTAATAGGTGGATGAAGAGATTCTTCAAGAAACTCTTCCAAATCTTTCAAGAATCATTAGATTCTGGAATGGTTCTGGAAGATTGGAAAATCACAAATGACATTCCACTCTTCCAGAAGGAAGAGAGGCAGAAGAAAGGAAAGCAAAGGCCAGTTAGTTTGACAGTGGTTGGGAAGATGTTCAAGTCAATTATTAAGGATGAGTTCTCAGGACACTTGGAGGCACATGATAAAATAGGCTGTCGTCAGCATGGTTTCCTCAAGGGAAAATCTTGCCTGACAAATCTGTTGGAATTCTTTGAAGAAATATCAAGCAAGATAGATGAAGGAGAATTGGTTGAGGTTGTGTATTTGGATTTTCAGAAGGTCTTTGACAAGGTGCCACACATGACACAGTTTGATACAGAAGACCATGGAACTGTGTTACAGGAAAGATTCTTCCATGGATAAAGCAGTAGCTGATTGGTAGGAGCCAAAGAGTGGGAATAAAGGGAGCCTTTTCTGGTTGACTGCCAGCAACTAGTGTTGTTCCCGAGGGGTCTGTGTTGGAACCGATTGCTCAGACTCAATGGAGATTGTTTACTTGGATTTTCAGAAGGCCTTTGACAAGGTACCCCACATGTGGCTGCTACACAAGATAAGAGCCCATGGTATTATATGAAAGATACTACCATGGGTAGAAGATTGGTTAACTGGCAGAAGGTAAAGACTGTGAATAAAGGGGGCTATTTCTGGTTGGCTAGTGGTATTCCACAGGGGCCAGTGTTGGGGCTGCTTCTTTTCACATTATATGTCAATGATTTGGATGATGGAATTGATAGGTTGATGTCCAAGGCTGTAGAAGATAAAAAGATTGGTGAAGAGGCAGACAGTGTTAAGGAAGCAGGGAGTCTGCAGAAGGACAGACAGATTAAGCGAGTGGGCAAAGAAGTGGCAGATGGAATGTAGTGTGGGGAAGTGTATGGCCGTGCACGTTGGTAGAAGGAATAAAAGGGTAGACTGTTTTCTAAACTGGAAGAAAATTCAGAAATTAGAGGTGCAAGGGGTTTTGGGAGTCTTTGTGCAGGGTTACATAAAGATTAACTTGCAAGTTGAGTCGGTGGTAAGGAATGCAAATGTAATGTTTGCATTCATTTCAAGAGAACTAGAGTGATATAATGCTGAGGTTTTATAAGGCATTGGTCAGATCACATTCCTTGCATCATTAGCAGTTTTGGGCCCCATATCCAAGAAAGAACGTGCTGGTATTGGAAAGTGTCCAAAGAAGGTACACGAGAATAAACCCAGGAATGGAAGTGTTAACGTATGAAGAGCATTTGATGGCTCTGGGCCTGTACTGTCTGGAGTATAGAAGAATGAGAGGTGATCTCATTGAAACCTATAGAATATTGAAAGGCCTAGACAGAGTGGATGTGAAGAGGATGTTTTCTATAGTGGGGGAATCTAGGACCAAATGGCACAACCTCAGAATAAAAGGACGTCCCTTTACAACAAAGGTGAAGAGGAATTTCTTTGGCAAGAAAGTGGCGAATCTGAGGAATTCATTGCCCTAGATAGCTGTGGATGCCAAGTCATTGGGTATAGTTAAAGCTGAGGTTGATAGGTTCTTGATCAGTCAGGGCATCGGATGTTATGGGGAGACACTAGAAGAATGGTGTTGAGAGGTTTAATAAATAAGCCATGATGGAATGATGGAACAGACTTGATGGGCTGAATGGCCTAATATTGCTCCTACATCTTATGTTGGTTCCAAGAACAATTTCCCCATCTTATTGCTAGAGTCCTAGAGTCCAAATTAAATATGCTGAACAAGATTCCCACTTAAGCTAATCCCATTTGCCTGCATTTTACCCATATCCCACTAAACCTTTCATATCCCTCAATCTGTCAAAATGCCTTTTTAAGTTCTATTATATTCCTGTTATTATAAGAATAAGTGAGGACTTTGCTTATCTTAAAAATGTAATTTAATAATCATAGTTTATCAATGGAACTCGTGAAATACAAACATTGGCCTGGAAATTGTTCTGTGCCAGGAAATGTATATCAAACCTGGACTTACAGGACACACACACACACAAACACGTGTGCACAATAGAAGGAACTCTGGGCATCACAATGCGGTGATTTTTGCCAAACATGCAATATAAAACTTTGACAAACCAATCTCTAAAAGCAACTGGCTGCATATTATTTGTTATCATGCTGGATAACAGAATATCAAGGCATCATTATTGTGTTTCATTGTCAGTCTTTGGATATACGCAAAGTTTTGTCATTTGGTGTTTGAGTGCATGAGTTTCCATTGTTAATAGGCTACTTTTCTTTCATTCTCAGTGTCAAAATGTGACTTTGCTTTCAGTTTTGAGCAGTCATAGCCTCATTTCAGAGTGCAAACATCTCTGCAGACCATTGTGACAGTGGAGTGTTCTCCAAATTCATTATTTAATGTTCGGTAGGTTACTGACACTCAGTCCCTTCCTTTCTCTGGGTATCTCGAAGAACCCACAATGCAAGCAAGCCTGAAGACTCTGCACCACTCTTACTATAGGAGCCATTAAAAACAGCTGTATATGTCAAGCCAATCTTATTGGCTGGAATAATGATGGCCAAAGCCAGAGAAGGATCCCTGACATCAGTTAGTCTACAGATCCTTCCATTACTTCACACTATTCTCCAAGGAACGTGCCCAAAGCCGTGGAGTTAATGTCTTCCAGGTGGCTGGATGATATTTTAGCATTATTTTTAAATAGAGAAACAGCAAACCTAGAATGCAAATAGAGAACCCAATTAATCTCGTCAGCCCATTTCTGCTGTGGATGAGCATCAAAGCATGAACAGTATTATCCAGTACTTCGTATTGATTAGTTCAAATGTTAGATTAAAGGGCAGATGATTATATTACATAGAACAATTTAATAGCTCTCTTGTGCTGTTATTTTCAGGATTTAATTGAGAAAGTGACTCCATTTATATCAGCACAAAACTAATGAACTTTGTTTGCATTTTGAAAGTGCTGCTGTGTATGGAATAAGGAAGTTTGAGGGAAAAAAGTGGTGCTTATGCTGATTAATAGGATTCTGCTTCAGACTATATTAAGAGGGAAGCAAGATAGGATTATATGTTGGAGACACAGAAGCCTACAGGTGCTGGAATCTGGAGCAACAAACAATCTGCTGCATAAGTCCAGATGCAGGGTTTTGACCCAAAATGTCAATAATTTCTTTTCTCTCACAGATGTGTTCCATCCGCTGGGTCCCTCTACCGCTCTAACAAATTGACTTAATTGCTTTAAGGCCAAACTTTTCACCTCGGTTTTCTGGCAGCATTTCGAAGATACCTGAGACTCTGACCCGGCTTCTCCGTCTCACTTTATTGGGCCAAGAAATGTATAATCGCAGTCAGTAACCTGCCTGAAACAGGGGCTTCTTTAGTTATTGAAGAATCGGCAATAAACAGTGGCTTTGCCAGTGACCTCTGTGGCCTTTGAAGAAATACATATATAATTCAGCACCTGCTGCCTCCTTTCTGTGCACCTGTGTTGATTGCTGATCAAGTCAAGTCAAGTCAAGTCACTTTTTATTGTCATTTCGATCATAACTGCTGGTACAGCACACAGTAAAAATGAGACAACGTTTTTCAGGACCATGGTGCTACATGAAACAATACAAAAACTACACTGAACTACGTAAAACAACACAAAAACTACACTAGACTACAGTCCTGTCCAGGACTGCATAAACTGCACAAAACAGTGCAGGCACTACAATAAATAATAAACAAGACAATAGGCACAGTAGAGGGCAGTAGGTTGGTGTCAGTCCAGGCTCTGGGTATTGAGGAGCCTGATGGCTTGGGGGAAGAAACTGTTACATAGTCTGGCCGTGACAGCCCGAATCCTTCGTTGCCTTTTGCCAGATGGCAGGAGGGAGAAGAGTTTGTATGAGGGGTGCGTGGGGTCCTTCATAATACTGTTTGTTTTACGGATGCAGCGAGTGGTGTAAATGTCTGTAATGGCGAGAAGAGAGACCCCGATGATCTTCTCAGCTGACCTCACTATCTGCTGCAGGGTCTTGCGATCCGAGATGGTGCAATTCCCAAACCAGGCAGTGATGCAGCTGCTCAGGATGCTCTCAATACAACCTCTGTAGAATGTGGTGAGGATGGCGGGGTGGGAGATGGACTTTTCCCAGCCTTCGCAGAAAGTAGAGACGCTGCTGGGCTTTCTTTGCTATGGAGCTGGTGTTGAGGGACCTGGTGAGATTCTCCGCCAAGTGAACACCAAGAAATTTGGTGCTCTTAACGATCTCTAAGGAGGAGTCGTCGATGTTCAGCAGAGAGTGGTCACTCTGTGCTCTCCTGAAGTCAACAACCATCTCTTTTGTTTTGTTCACATTCAGAGACAGGTTGTTGGCTCTGCACCAGTCCATTAGCCCTGCACCTCCTCTGTATGCTGACTAATCGTTCTTGCTGATGATGCCCACCACGGTCATGTCATCGGCGAACTTGATGATGTGATTCGAGCTGTGTGTTGCTGCACAGTCGTGGGTCAGCAGAGTGAACATCAGTGGACTGAGCACACAGCCCTGGGGGGCCCCCGTGCTCAGGGTAATGGTATTGGAGATGCTACTTCCAATCCGGACTGACTGAGGTCTCCCAGTCAGGATGTCTAGGATCCAGTTGCAGAGGGAGGTGTTCAGGCCCAATCAGTTTCTGAGGAATGATTGTGTTGAATGTTGAACTGAAATCTATGAACAACATTCATACTTGACTTGAACTTCAACTTCAATTTCAAGTTTACTGTCATCAGTATATTGACATAGGGTATAAATGCCATGAAATTGGCTTTTTATAACAGCACAGTATATTATAAAATGATAAGTATGAGTTAACATAAATTTAAACTAGCATTAAGTTATACATAATTTCTGACAAAATAAACATAATGATGCAAGAGCAATTTGAGAGAGAGAGAAAGAGAAATATAGTCTGAATAACATACAAAGTGCTGGAGGAACTCAGCAGATCAGGCAGCACCTATGGAAAGGAAAAAAGAGCTAAAACTTCAGCCTGTAAAGCAAACTCTTTATTCCTTTCCACAGATGCTGTCTCACCTGCTGGGTTCCTCCAGCATTTTGTGTGTGTGATACTGGATTTTCAGCATCTGCAGAATCTCCGGAGCCTCATGTGGGTGGGCAGCGACATCTCTTGTCCCTTCACACTGAGCACTGGCGCTCCCCAAAGCTGTGCGCTCAGTCCACTGCTGTTCACACTGCTGATGCATGACTGTGTCGCAGGATCCAGCTCAAACCGTGTCATCAAGTTAGCGGGATGACACAACAGTGGTTGGCCTTATCAAGAACAGTGATGAGACAGAGTTTAGAGAGGACGTGGAGCAGCTGGTGGATTGGTGCAAGAGGAGTGACCTTAGCCTGAATGTGGAGAAGTCAAAGGAAGTCATTGTGGACTTCAGGAAGGTGCAGATGAACCATCCCTCTCTGCGAATACACGGCTCCTCTGTAGAGAGAGTTAAGTGCACCAAGTTCCTGGGAGTTCACATCATGGATGACCTCACCTGGTCCTTAATTTCACCTCCCTGAACAAGAAGACATAGCAGTGCCTCCACTTCCTAAGGGGATTGAGGCAAGCAAGGTTCCTCCCCCCATCTTTTACAGGAGCACCACTGAGAGCATCCTGGCAATTTGCCTCTCCATCTGGTGTGGGAGCAGTTGAGCATTGGATCAGATGTCCCTACAAAGGACTGTGAGAACAGCTGAGAGGATCATTGGGATCTCCATTTCATTCATCGGGACATTTATCGGGAGCACTGTGTATGCAGGACCCTTAGTATTATTAAGGATCCCACCCATCCATCCAACATGCTCTTTGACTTTCTACCATCAGGCAGAAGATTATAACACATTAAAACAAGAACTGTCAGGATGAGAAACAGTTTCTCCCTCCAGGCCATTAGGCTTCTGAACTCCCTGCTGCATCATATTCAAAGTGCATCTATACTGGACCTTACAATGTTTAAGATTAATGCACTCTAGTTTATTATTTATGTGTGATTCATCTGTAGATTTTATCCCTACTTTCATAAGTTATCGTGGTGTTATTGTACTATTGTGCTTTACACCCTGGTTCAAAGAAACAGTGTCTCATTTATACGTTTGTATATACATAATATGGTTAAATATGTTACATACATGCATATAGTTAAATGACAATAAACTTGACTTGACTTGACTTATAGATTGAGGTAGTATAAGGATTTTCAGGTTGGTTCGAGAACCTGATGGCAGTGGGGAGGATATTGTTGAACCTTGAGGTGTGGTTCTTCACCTCCTTGTACCTCCCGCCTGTTAGCAGCATTGAGAAGAGGGCATAACCCACGTGGTGAGGTCTCTGATGTTGGATGCCACCCTTGTGAGACATTGTTTCTTGAAGATGTCCTTAGTGTTAGGGAGAGCAGTAGTGTGATGGAATGGGCTGTGTCTACAACAAAATTCGGGAAAGTCTTCTGGTATCTACTGCCTTCAACCAACTGGCCATCCTACCACAAATAGTAGATGCAGAGACAATTTTGGACACTTTCTAGTATGTGCATCCTTTGACTTTGCTTCTGAAGCAAATGACAGCAAAATAGCAAATACATTGAGATACCTCTACATTTTACTGAAGCTAATCACAGTTACAGTTCCTCCTCAGAAAGAGAACTGCTAGGGTTAAAAGAGAAGGATGTAAAACATGCTGGGTGTGTAGCATTATTTTCTACCAACAACCCACACAGCCTGGCCAATCTTGCCCAAAAACTCAAACTCTCCAGTCCTAGCAACACCTTGGTCAATCACTCTGTGTTCTTTCTACAAATGTTTGTAGTTTAACCGTGTCTTTCCTACAACAGGGTGATCAAAACTGTACACAGTGCTCCAAGCACAGCTTCACCAATAGCTAGCACAACTGCAACATGTTACATTGGCATTTGTTTTGAATTTGACCTCTGGCCAATAAGTGGGGAAGCTACTGAATTATTCAGACAGTGAAAGATAACTAAATTTAATTAACTACCTTTTTTGCTGTTTCTGAGTCAATCATAAACACATTGCTAAGGCTTTAAAATTATGTTTCAGGAAACAAGAAGCTCCATCCACAAGGGATGTCTTTTTAACGTTGCATCATGTTGTTAGAAGTATTGAATCTGTTAGTAAAAATGTCCAAAATCCAAAGATTCACTTACAACTTAGTAATTAGAGTTTTCAAGCTTAATATCCATGAATTGGCTGTTGAGGACCTCTAGGAACAAATTGTGCAATGTAGCATCAGCAAACCTGATGTTGGCAGCCTCTTCAAGATTCATTCTTTGGCCTGGAAATTCAATTCCGTAATGCTGTATTTTCATTATTATGCAACTGAGGATGGATTAGTTCGCAGATCAAAGGACAACAATGACGGCTTTTGGCTGGGTTTGTCTCTCTTGTAAGTTCCTGTGACAAGTTATCCTCAGGTGACTTCCTCATCAGGGCATAAAGGATGATATAATTCCCTAAGCCAAGCTCCTTCAGGTGCAATCCAAGGAAACCGAGATCACTGTCTATAGGGCACCGGTCACAGGGGCATAGAGGCACACAGCCTGGAAACAGGCTGCTTGGTCCACAATGTCCATGTTACCCAGTGAGTGCATATTCTTATTTATCCCATCTTCCAGTGTTTGACCTGCAGCCTTCTGTACCAACGAGACACCATTCACGTGCTCAACAAGACATGTTATAAATTCTGCTACTTATGCTGCTTTCTCTGACATTACATTCCAAATACTCTTTGCTGTTTGGGTGAAGATAGACCCCTCAGATCCCCACCAAGAGGTGGACCATAGTATTCTGTTGCCAAGGTATTATTAGGTTGGTTCAAGAACCTGGTGTTTGTAGGAAAGTAGACGTTCCTGAGCCTCCTGGTGTGGAACTTCAAGCTTCTGCATCTCCTATCCATAGTATCCATGGTATCCAAAGTATCTATGGTATCAGCAAGGTGAGACCTGGATGGTAGGTGTCTTTGACGATTGATACCACCTTCTTGCTTTTGATGGTGGTGAGAGCTGTGCCTGTAATAGACCGGACTGAGTCCACAGTCTGTACAGTTTAGGTATAATCATTTTTTCTGTGTTGACTGAATCTATATGCCTGTGATGCTGTTGCAAGCAAGATTTTCATAGTACCTTACCTCACCTGATGACAATAAGCTTAACTTGCAGGTTCCTACAGTCTACCCTATCTATGTCACTTATAATTTTATATATGTCAACCATGGCCCCTTTTAACCACACTTTAGAGTGCTCATTTCAGTTCTGGTCATATGGGAAGGAGGTGGAAGCTTCTTCCCATATGACCAGACAGGGTGCAGGGAACATTTATCAATATGCTGTCTGGATTAGAGCACATCTTATGAGGAAAGATAGAGTGAGCTAGAGCTTCTCTCCTTGGAACAAAGGAGGACAAGAGATGAGTTGACAGGCTAAAAGGTCAGAACAACACTAGGGGCTGAAGGGCCTGTACTGTGCTGTGCTGTTCAATGTTATATGTAAACTGCTCTAGTGTAATCCAGTCCCAAGCTTCACTGTGCATAGAAAAATAAAAAATAGGAGGAATAGGTTATCTGCACCTTCAAGCCTATCCCAACATTCATCAGTACCACAGCCAATCTCCTACCTCAGCACAACTTGTCAGTGCTGTCACCATATTCTTACATTTTCTTTGCATCTAGAAATGTATCCATCTCTATTTTCAATATGACCTAGGCCTCCATGGAGTGGAGAATTTCTACATGAATTACAATCCAACCCATTTTATTCTTCCTGTATAACCATCAGCAGCCCCCACTTTCTTCTGCTCACATTCACCAGGGACTGCTTACAGTGGCCAAATAACGTACCAACCTGCATAGTTGCTATGACGTGGAAGAAACTCAGAACACCAGGGGGAATCTCGTCTTGTCAAGTCATTGAGAATTGACAGCAGCCATCCTACAATTTTCCAGTGCATCCTGGTGTTTGCCAACTGTCTGCATTCTGAAATAAGTCCTTTTGCGCAATAAACAATTCTTCAATGGTTCAAAAACTTCTGCAAGACAACGGAAATATGATCAGGACAGCTCTCAATTCAGTTCTGTATCCGTGAGTGGGACTATGCAAAAGACCTAGACTGGGAATGACATTGACACCCAAGTCTAGGACCTACTTTGATGCAAGTTTATCAGTTGGTTACAGCTGAGTGACTTGTTAGATTATTTCAATATAGTGAACAATCATACATATATTGTGTCGACTGGAGTCTTATATAAATTCAACTAAGCAAGGATGGTGGTTTATTGCTAACTCGGAGTGCTTTATGATGACTTACTCTGTTTTAAAAGTGTTATTAAGTATGCTGTATGTAATGCCAAGAGATTAATTGGTTCCTTCTTTAACCAATATTTGTCAAGGCATGGTGCCACACTTTGGACGGAGAAAGTGAAACAGTTTTCAGAAAAGCTCGTGTGAATAAGTGAATAGGTTGATATTTAAGTTCACATGAATAACCTTGTTTGACCAAGCATAAATAAGTCTGGATAAAACATATGTGAAAGAAATGAGTTAACTGAAACAGGTTGCATGCCAAATATCACAGACTTCAAAAGAAAGCACAAGGAAAGGAGTGCATTTACATAGCACCATTCACTTAATCCCAAAATGATTTACAACCAGCAAATTGTATTTGAAGTATAATGTTATAATGTTAAAGAATAACATACAGTACAGGAAGTTGCTAATTTTTTAGCAATATTTATTGAGCAAAAAGTAGTGTTCAAAATCCTGGGGTGTTATAGGATCTCTATAACTGATGGTTATACAGGAAGAATAAAATGGGTTGGATTGTAATTCATGCAGAAATTCTCCACTCTGTGGAGGCCTAGGTCATATTGAAAATAGGTAGATGCAGTACAGAGAATCATAGATAACCACACTGAAGGAGGCTACTTGGCCCTCTTGTCAATACTGACCAAAAGTAGATCTTAAATTAATCTAGCTTCTTAGCTCTTGTTTCATTTCCCTTCAGGTTTTGGCTCTACAAGTAAGTATCCAGGTAGACTTTAAAGGATTGCTGATTTGAGCACCCTGTCAGTGAGTAAGTTCCAGATCTCCATAGTTCCTTAAGTTCTGTTGCAAAAGTGTCGCATTTCAACACCTTGACTCTGTTGGCCCACTTTTACTGCAACCTTGTAGCCTCCAAGTTTGCAAGTATGACCATTCTCTTCCACCAGCTCTGTAGACAGCATTTTAATGATAGGAACACCCTCTGGGTGAGGTGGCCTGAAAAATGGATAGCTATAGTTTGACCAGGGGACCAGGGGACAATTTTCCACACCATCCTTCATCAAAGGAGCCAGAAGAATCTAAAAAATTAATTTTGCTGGACTGCTGTACTTTTTCTGAGTTGATCAGATAAGAATTTGAGAACTGGCCTGGGCTCAGGTCTAGCAGGATTGTTTCATTAATTTTGAGAACATCTTCTGATGGTTTGTCCTTGG
This sequence comes from Mobula birostris, assembly GCF_030028105.1. Lineage (NCBI taxonomy): Eukaryota > Metazoa > Chordata > Chondrichthyes > Myliobatiformes > Myliobatidae > Mobula > Mobula birostris. The sequence goes on along the minus strand of NC_092370.1, from coordinate 87,893,844 downwards.
AAGACCTCAAAGGATTCATTGGTTTTAGGGGATGGAACGACAAATAAATAGTTTTGGCTATAACCTCATACCAAATGGATCAATATTGTAATAGGACTAATTAATTTTCTACGTATATAAGTTGCTCGGTATCACATCTGGGACAGATGTAAAAGGAGAAGACAACATGGTGAGTTTGCAGCTAGACAGTTATATACTGGTCATAGGCTGAATATACGTACAACTCTGCCGGTGAATGGGAAATCGGGTACTTCCTTTTGGTCTTTTGAATTTGTAGTGAATTTAGTAGTTTGTGTTTAAAGAAAAAGGCATAAGTTGTGCATACTTCTGGGACCAGTAGATGTACAACAGTGTTGTAATCTCTTGCTGATTTTAATTGTCACTCGGTGCTGAGATGTTGTTGTTTATGACATATTTTAACAATTTGGATGTGAATGTAGGATATATGATTAGTAAGTATGTGGATGATATGAAAGTTGGTAGTGTTGTGCATAGTATCCCTGATAACCGATGCCACCTTCCTGAGAATTGCCTCCTGATGGTAGGGAGATCTACACCAATGATGGAGTTGGTTGAGTTTGTCATTCTCTGTAGCCTCTTGCTAACTTGTGCATTTGAATTTCCACACCATGATACAACCAACAGAGTGTCTTCTATGGCACATGTGCAGAAGACATGACATGCTGAATCCCCATAAACTTTTAAGACAGATGCTAGCAAACTTTCTATCTGATTGCATCTATGTCCTGGTCCCAGGATGGGTTCTCCAAGATGTTAACAATAAGGAACTTGAAGCTGCTCACTCTTTCTACCTCAGACTCTTCAATGAGGACTGGGGTGTACTTACCTGACTTTCCCTTTGTAAAGTCCACAATCAACTCCTTGGTCTTGCTGAAACTGAGTGCAAGGTTGTTACAATACAACTCAACCAGCTGACCAATCCCACTCCCGCACACTGCCTCATCACCATCCATGATTCATTGGTGTCATTGGTGAATGCTACCCCTCCTTCAGAAGAGATCTTTGCCTTGAGATCTCTTTTGATTTATTAGGGATCATCTTATACTTAAAAATTCTTAGTTACCTACCCTAAGTGCTATGGCAATGTAAGATATAGGAGCAGAATTCGGCCATTTGCCCATCGGGTCTGCTCCACCATTTCATCATGGCTGAACCAATTTTCCTCTTAGCCTCAATCTCCTGCCTTCTCTGCGTATCCCTTCATGCCCTGACCAATCAAGAATCTATCAACCTCTGCCTTAAATATACATAAAGCTGCCGGAGGCAAAGAATTCCACAGATTTACCACTCTCTGGCTAAAGAAGCTCCTCCTCAGCTCTGTTCTAAAAGGATGCCCTTCTATTCTGAGACAGTATTGTCTGGCCTTAGACTCCCCCACCATAGGAAACATCTGTTCTACATCCACTCCATCAAGGCCTTTCACCATCCGAATGGTTTCAATGAAGTCATCCCTCATTGTTTTGAATTGTATACAGGCCTAGAGCCATCAAAGGCTTTTCTATGACAGGCCATTCAATCCTGGAATCATTTTTGTGAACCTCCTTTCACTCTTCTCCAGTTTCAGCACATCCTTTCTAAGGTAAAGGACCCCACACTGCTCACAATACTCCAAGTGAGGCCTCACCAGTGCTTTATAAAGCCTCAACATTACATTCTTGTGGTCCTCTTGAAATAAATACCAACATTGCATTTGCCTTCCTCACCACAGACTCAACCTGTAAATTAACCTTTAGGGAATCCTGCAGAAGGACTCCCAAGTTCCTTAGTGTCTCAGATTTTTAAAAATATTTTCTCTCCATTTAGAAAACAGACAGCCCTTTCATTTCTTCTACCAAAGTGCATGACCATACACTTCTCAACACTATTGTATCTGCCACATCTTTGCCCATTCTCCTAATCTGTCCTTCTGTACCTTCTTTACTTCCTCAAAATTATCCACCCCTCCACCTATCTTCATATCACATACAAACTTTGCAACAAAACCATCAATTCCATCATCCAAGTCATTGATGCATAATGTAAAAGACTTCTCTTGTCAACCACGGTTGCATCCTTTTTCCACTCGAAAATTTCTTCTTCTTTGGAATATACCTGTCTTGCACATTCCTCATTTCCCACATAAACTCCAGTCACTGCTGCTCTGCTGTCTTTCCCGCCAGTGTCCCTTTCCAGTCAACTTTGGCCAGTTCCTCTCTCATGCCACTGTAATTTCCTTTACTCCACTGAAATACTGACACATCAGATTTCGGCTTCTCTTTTTCTAATTTCACAGTGAACTCAATCATGTTATGATCACTGTCTCCTAAGGGTTCCTTCGCCTCAATCTCTCTAATCACCTCCGGTTCATTACACAATACCCAATCCAGTACAGCCAATCCCCTAGTGGGCTCAACAACAAGCTGTTCTAAAAAGCCATCTCGCAGACATTCTACAAATTCTCTCTTTTGAGATCCAGTGCTGACCTGATTTTCCCAATCTACTCGCATGTTAAAATCCCCCACAATTATCACTGCCCTCTGACAAGCCTTTTCTATTTCCAGTTGTAATTTGTAGTCCACATCCCTGCAGCTGTTTGGAGGCCTATAAATAACTGCCATCAGGGTCCTTTTACCCCTGCTATTCCTTAGCTCAACCCATAAAGATCCTGCACCTTCCGATCCTATATCACCTCTTTCTAATGATTTAATATCATTTCTTACCAATAAAGCCACTTATATCAATAAATAATAAACTTGTAATAAACTTATATCAGATCCATCGACTGAGCTCATGTGTTTGCTCAATCGTGATTAGTGTTCACAGCACTTTCTGAAGAATTGTCATGGTGTGCACTAACAAGTGACTGAATTACCAGATAAGTGACAACTAGATAAGACAACAATTAACCAATACAGGTGCTCAGACCTGCAGGGCTCATGACAGATATAATTGATAACACTACTTTGTGGGGTTTCCAGCTGATGGGTGGTGAGGGCCCATTCAGATTTTGAACAAGACTATAGTGATGAATCTTGAAGTTAAAAACGGCGAAATTATCGTTGCACAGAGGGAGCAATTTAGCCCATTGAATTTTGCTTGTTTTCCCAAAGCAATCAATCAAATCCCTTCCTTGTGTTCTCCCCATATCTCTATAAACGATTCTCTTTCAAATGTCTGTTTAATTCCCTTTCAAAAACTCTGATTCTGTTTTTTGTCCCATATAGGTAGTGAATTCCAAGTCTAAACTACCAAGAGTAAAAGTGGTCCTTTTACTAATAGTAAAAATAGTTCATCCTCACATCTCTAATTCTGTCTTATCAGGAAAGGTTCAGCGAGATAGCACTTTTTTTGGAGTGAAGGAACATGTGAGGCAATGATAGAGGTGTATAAGATTATGAGAGGTATAGATCATGTGGACAGCCAGCGCCTTTTTTCCATGCTGGCAATGGCCAATATCATAGGATATCCATTTAAGGTAAATGGAGGCAAGTTTAGGGTTGATCATGTAGGTTTATATAGTTTGGCGCCTGGGAGAAAGGACCCATACCATGCTGTATGTTCTATACACCCTCATTTATAACTTTTCTCTAAGTTTTAAATCTGGACTGTGAATCGTCCATTAGAATTAACAGTTTACCTCTATCTTTTACTTCTCCATCAATTCCCCTCTTAAAATGTTTTGCTTCAGTATTATCAGCTCCAGCCTCTGCAATCCAAAATCACCATGAGAACCATCTCCTGCCTGGAATCAACCTAATCATTTTTTTCTGCAGCTTTTCTAGAACCTTCACATTCTTCCTGAAGCGCGGCAAACACAAAAGAGTGAGAGGACACTTTGCAAATGTTTAAATAACTTTACTACTTTTCTACTTTATGGAGGCAATGGATAAAGGGCCATATTGTACAATCCCCAAATGGTGCCTTGAGAAGGATTCTGTTGAGACAGTGTACCTGGATGACACTTGCTTTGAATGAGATTGCAAACTCTCTGTGTACTGTAATTAGAGCAATTGTGTATTTTAAATAATCATAGACACTTACAGCACATAAAGAAGCTCTTCTCACCTTGATCATGCCAAACATCAACCACCCATCTCCTCTAGCAGAACTCAGCCTGTTGCCTATCGTACCTGTGCCGCAGCTTTTTCACAAATTTGATGGAAGCATCTTGAAACTGCCATCGAGAAACTACATGAAATACTGTCATAGGAAAGAATCATCCATCATCAGAGATCCTCAGCACCCAGGCCATGCCATCAGCTAGAAGGTACAAGAACCTCAGGTTAAAGAATAGTTACTACCCCACAACAAAGGGGGATAACTACACTCACTGGCCCATCTATTGAGACGTTCCCACAACCAATGATCTCACTTTAAGGACCTTTTATTTCATTATCTCATGTTCTCATAATTTTTGCAATTTATTTATATTTGCATTAGCACAGTCTGTTGTCTTCTGCACTTTGGTTGATCTTTCATTGATTCTGTTATAGTTACTATTCTATAGAATTGTTGCATATGCCCACAGGAAAATGAATCTCAGGGTTGTATATGGTGACAGATATATGGACATAGATAATACATTTACTTCGAACTTTGTATTCTTCATTGCCATTTTTAACTGTATCTCTTTGATTAATTACAGGAATGGTTTGATTACCCTGAAGAATTAGATTATTCTATTTCATTTGACTAATACTTTCCTAATTCGTGAAAATATCCTTTCTGAGATAGTAGTGGCACAAGAAGGAACCTTACCCATCCCTTCTCAGGAATATTTAAGAGTGAACATTTCAGACGGTTGTGCCGGCCGGTAGGGCACCGGATTTTGAGGTGAATGATCATGAGTTCGAATCCAGCCAGCTCCTTGCACGCTTTCTATCCATGCTGGGGTTCACGTGGAGCTAGCAACTTGGCCTCATAAAAAACAAGTTAAATGGGAAAAAAATGCTGCCTGATACGCCACGAGGCAGGAAAAGGAACAACAACTTAAGGCTGTTCTTGCAGTGATATTATGGTCCCAAAAGAAGAAAGTAAATGCTTCTTTGCATTAATGCATAGTATAAGTAATCTCCATAGTTCTAGATATTTAAAGTTCTAATGAAAGGTCCTAAGCCTGAACTGTTAACTTTTTCTCCTCCACAGATGCTGACAGCCTTCTAAGTGTTTCCAACATTTTCTGTTTTTTTTATTTCAGATTTCCAGTTCTATTTATAGGAACTGGTTCTCCAGCTCTTGGGTTTTATTGACAAACAATCTGCTGGAAGAATTCAACGGGTCGAGCAACATCTGTTGAGGGGAAGAAATTATCAATGTTCTGGTCAAAACCCTGCCTTGGGATGAATGATGCCAGGCTTTGACCTGTAACATCGACAAATCCTTCCTCAACCTCTCCCCTTCCCCCTGCCCCGTGAACCAATGCTGCTCAACCTGCTGATTTCCTCCCGTAGATCGTGTCTTGCTCGAAACTACAGCATCTGCAGATCTTGTGTCTCCTTGGCTCTTATCAGACTGCACCTGCATTAAAGGGTTTGATTAGGACAGGAAGATAATATGCACTTTAGATCGAGATTTCATATACCGAGCCATATGGAACGTAGTGAGAAAATCTTGTCTGTTCCTTATCAACTGATACTAACAATATTAGAATATCAATTTAATCTTTGTTTCAACTGAATTATAAATGGAACACCCTGTAATTTTCATTAGTCACACAGGAAATAATTAAATGAATATTACACTGGTAAGTTATTTGAAGGCAGAGTGAGAAAATGTTTACCATAAAGGATGTTATCAGGCATCATGAATTTTTAAAATACAAAAATGTTGATTGCATTACCAAGGTCATTGAATATTACCTGGAAGTGGTTACCAACTACAGTGAATAAGAGTACAAATTAAGCATTCTGTTATTATCACATAAAAACAGTAATGTTTATATGCTTATAAAGTTCTCTATAGAGTAGCAGTTTCTCTGGTGCCAGAAATCAAATCTGTGCCCTGAAATATTATAAAGGGATACAATGCAGTGAAATTGCCTGTGCTTCTGAAATGACAGAGGTATGAGATGATTCAACAGGCTCCCTGATTTTGTCTCACCATGAAGTGTAACAAAGTGGATCAATTCCTTGTGAGCTTGCAGCACCGTCGGGAAAGTTCTGAAAGCTTTCAGTATGTCAGGCAGCATTGGTAGAAAGAGAATTCTTGTGAATGTTTTGTTTCTGATGATACTGTGATACTGCTGAAAGTAAGTTTTTCATTGCAGCAGTGGATATACTCACATGTACATAAGACAATAAACTCAACTTTGATTTTGAGACACTGGGTTAATGTTTCAGGTTCAATCTTCGTCAGATTTGAGAAAAAATTAGAAAGACTAATCCCAATTCTGATGAAATATCAATCTGTAATGCTAACTCTCATTCTCCTTTCACAGAAGCTGCCTGACCTGTCGAGAGTTTCCGGGACTTTGTTTTATTTCATAAATCCAGCATTTGCAGCTTATGTTTTAATTTTAATTTTCTCCTCATTATCTATGTCTGATGAAAAGCTTATTTTGCTTAGAGTCCCAACCTGGCTTAATGTGCTATTCCAACACTATGATATTATTTTTAATATTAATTGTTATTGATCTTGAATTGGCTTACAATGTGAGTATAGAAAAGAAGTGATATTGTCTGACTTTGTTTAAATAAAACATTCAAAGGCAAATTCATTCTTTATTTTAAAGGCATAGGCAGTAAACATTGTTACTGTCCCAAAATTAATGTACTGTAGCTTTTCAGCCCTTTCCACATTTCTAGTCTCCACATTATGAAAATAATATATTTTGCAAAATGGTAAATGCTGAATAGATCTACACATTGCAATCAAAATACCAAGTGTTCAGAAAAGCCTGAACAGGTTGGAAGGCTTTTTTTAATAGAAAAAGAGGCAACATCATTTTAAGATGTTCAAAAAAAATCTATATCTACATCAGGCTGCTGTATGTTGATTACAAATCAGCATTCAACACCATCATCCCTTCAGTATTAATCAACAAACTCCAAATCCTGGTCCTCTGTACCTCCCTCAGCAACTGGATCCTTGACTTCCTCATTATGACACCACAATAAATGTGGACTGGAAGCAACATCTCTTCACTGACAATCAACACTGGCGCATTTCAGCGATGCATGCTTAGCCCTCTGCTCTGCTCTCCCTGCACCTTTGACAATGAGAGTAGGCACAGCTCAAACACTATCTATAAATAACACAACTATTCTTGACAGAGTTTCAGATGGTGATGAGGAGGCATACAGGAGTGAGATGGGTTATCTGGTTGAGTGGCATCAAAGCAACAACATTCCACTCAATGTCATTCAGACAAAGGAATTGATTGTGGACTTCAGGAAGAGGAAGTCGAGGGAATACACTCCAGTCCTCATTGAGGGATCCTCAGTAGAAAGGGTGAGCAGTTTCAAGATTCTGGGTGTCAACATCTCCGAAAATCTAGGCCTACATATTGATGCAAGGAAGGTACAACAGTGGCTATATTTCATTAGGAGTTTGAGCAGACTCGGTGTGGCACCAAAGACCCTTGCAAATTTCGACAGATGGACCCGTGGAGAGCATTCTATGTGGCTGTATCAGCATCTAGTATGGAGACGCCACTGCACAGGATCAGAAAAAGCTCAATCGTGGGCACTAGCCTCCCCAGCATTGAGGTTATGTTCAAAAGGCAATGTCTCAAAAAGGCAGCATCCTTCAATAAGGACCCTTATCACCCTGGAAATGCCCTCCTTTCATTGCCACCATCAAGGAAGAGGTATAGGAGCCTGAAGACACACAGGAACAGCTTCTTCCTCTCCGCTATCAGATTTCTGAATGGATAATGAAACCATGTACACTACCTCACTATTTTTTTCTCTTTTTTGCTCTCTTTTTGCACTAACTTTATATATATAGTGTATTCATTATTTGCACTACATGTCTGCACTGATCTTGTTCATTTACAGGCAATGCTGCATACATTAGGTGAATTCTTCGATCGATAATGATTAGGAACTAATACATAGTTTTATAGAGCTGTATCAATACTGGTAGTGTTATAATTTGTTCTGTATTTCATTTAGATGCATCATTTTTTACTCAGTTAAATGGTACTTCGTTTTCATGAAACTTTGGCTAATTTGGGCAGCCACTTAATTGGGCCAAGATGTACTGACCTTGATAGTTTTCAAATTTTTCAAATTAACTGGAATACGCTGTATATTGTAAACTGTAGTTTTTTTATATATATATATATAAAAACTACACAGAGAGAGAGAGAGAGTTAAGTATTGCAATGCACTGCTGCCACATAACAACAAATTCCATGATATATGCCTGTGATATTAAACCTGATTCTGATTCACAAGAGAGAGACCTGCTAGTCTAGAGTATTAATTTAAAACCCAACCCAAATCCTAGTGTGAAGCCAACTAATCCAAGTCCAAAACAAGCCATAAGATTTTTGCCCAGAAGTCAGTTCCCAGCTATATAATTTGCTATGGTATGGAAGTAAAAAGCTAGTCTACTGCCCTCGCAGTGTGCGTGTGCAAAACTAGGAAGAGAGTTAAAGACCTTCTCAAAAATCACTGAAGCTAGAATCTTCTTTCAGGGAACTTGACAAGGTATGAAATCTTACTTGTTGTTTCAAGGGCAAATAAAGAGGAAATGGAGATGCATGTCTTTCTACATCGTGTGCTTCAAGTCGAAAAATTAACCCACCCGGGAAATCATATAAAAAACAGCTTACGTAGAGGAAGTGAAATTCATACAAACTGAACTGCTTACAAAACGAACTGCGCCTCTAGAGGCTGGAACACTCCCCGGCTGGCATCCATGGGGTGTCACCTTAACCACTGAACCTAAAAGTCAAATAACATTTCATTATGTCTTTGGCAAAAGAAGGACAGTCTTGGAAACTGGTTTTGAAAACAGTCTTGCTGCGCAGTTTTTAACCAGAATGATGATTCGGTGAGGTATCTCTGAAGTGAGCTGTGTCCTCTTAATCCATCCTCCAACTCACAGTAGCCCCTCAGAGTCAAGAAAGGGACAGAGTTCACTCGGGTAACTTTGGATTGGGAGAGGCTCCTACTTCGTGATGCGCTGCACTTCCTCCCCATGCAAATGTCTTCAAACAACAGGAAGGATTCGAACCTTTGCCTAATTAAGTCACTCAGCGTTGAGAGGTTGCTGACAAATGTGCCAACCACTACAGGAGCTTTCATGGCTACTCCTTCAATCTTCTCTTTCATATAGGTACCACTTCCACGGGGCCTGAAGTGACTTCGGCGCCCGTTCTCCAGGACACGAGTGTTAAGTGCGCTGACAGTGGGCTGATGAGGACTATCAAGGCAGACTTTACCTCCTCTTACCCAACCTAGGACCAGTCATTGGGCATAATGTGCGTCGTGCCGACCATTGTGCATAGATGGGGTCTCCGCAAAGCAACAGGAGAGTCGGTGGGGGGAGGGGAGGGGGGAATGGGGTTCTTGTCAGCTAAAGTTTGAATGACTGTGCCGCTTCAGGATTTGGATTTCATCCCTATTGTTGGGAATATGGTTGCACTCTATGAAGGTTGACAAGGGTAAGCAGATTTCACCTCTTATTGGTTCCATGACAAATCCACTGGCTATTCATCCAGCAACTTCTGATGTTCCAGAACATTTGTATGAGGAAGTAGCTACATCTGACAGGTGCTCAGCTGGTTCTCCGTTGTGCTCTTACACAGTTGTGCTAGAACCAGTAGTAGCCCGCCCAAGGTGCTGGCCCTGAATCTACAGCTGTATCTGGGCCTTATTCTTCTGTAGTGCCAATAGGTTCTTTGCTGTTTCCTGGAGACAACTGGTGCTTGCTACACCATGTGTCCATCTGTATTCTACAATATATCATTACTGTTTCTCCAGTTCGCCTTGCTGCCATCCCCAGATTCCTCACCACTCTCCAGATGACTGTCTTGTCCACACTTGAAGGCTTCTCCGGCCAGACTCAGCATCTCACTCAAACTGTTGTCCAATTGGTGATTTATCATCACAGCCTGGTGCAGCGAGTGAGGGCCGTGCAGTTGGTTTTGTAGCAGCTTCTGTTGAAAGGTGAGCCACTGATACACACAGTGCACTGTTCAGCCTTGTCTGCTCTTATTAACTGGTGAACACCCACGTTTTCCAATTTGGGTGACCTTTGGCACTTCTCGCTTTCTACCTTAAATGGGGGTTCATCTTTCTTTAGGTTTGAATCTGAAGCAAAGAATGCAAGTTCAAGAGAAGGACTGGGGAGAAATGTGCTGTGAAGCATGACAGGAAGCTGGTTCCTATCTTTGTCTACTAGTTTCATTTCACCGCCTGTAGAGCAACATGTCATATTAGAGGACTTGAACTCAGTCATGTTCCCAGAGAGACGATCAACACTAAGTCAGCTGCTACCTCGTATACCCTCGCCTCTGCTTCACGCTTCCCCCTAGAGCATCCTTAGTGTAGCCTGTACGTAAGGTTTCTCCATCTCTGTGCCAGCTTTCTCCATTTGCACTTCAACTTTGTGCTCAGCATACTCTGCTCTCCTTTTTGTTGCTTCAGCTGTGGCGCAGGCTCGTGCAGCAGCTATACAAATTGTGGCTTTGCAAAGGCACGATCGATGCCCTGATCAGAAGCTGACATTCTGCCCCGACTTCCAGAACTCAGCGATCGACATTGCCCAGATCAGAAGCTGACATTCTTGTGTATGGCCTCCAGTCCACAGGCGATGCTTTTGAAGATGAGTTATCTTTTCACAGTGCACTCGTGCTCCCTTCACAAGGGAGTTAAACACCTTCTCAAAAATCACCTGAGCTGGAAGCTTTCTTCAGTGCTGTTAATGAGAACTTATTTGTGAAAAGATATTGTTGTTTCAAGGGCAAATGAAGAGGGAGTGGATGTCTTTCTACACAGTGTGCTCCAAGTTGAGATCCAAGTTAATTCACAAAGGATGTGATATAAGAAACAGCTTACATACAGGAAGCGATGTTCATACAAAATGAACTGCACCTCTAGAGGCCAAGAACAGCTGGTGAAGCCAGAGTAGGCCATTTAAGGAGAAATACATAGTAGAAAGGAACAGAAAAGCTTGTTGTCCAGATGAGATGAAAGTAGGTATAGAAAGAACATAGAACTGTACAACACTGGAACAACTCCATTGGCCCACGATGTTATGCCAGTCTAATTTAACTAGTGATTAAACACCTCACCAAACTAATCCTTTCTGCCAACACAAGGTCCATATTCCTCCATTCTCTACAAATTAATGTGCCCATCTAAGAACCTCTTGAATGTTTGCCTCTACCATCACCCTTAGATCGCTTTCCAGACACCCACCATTCTCTGTGTACAAAGCTGGCCCCATACTTCTCCTTTGGAATTACCCTCCTCACCTCTCTCTAGTATCAGATATTTCAACTTGGCAAAAGGATACCGGCTACCTACGCTGTCCAAGTCTCTCATAATCCTAGAAATTTTTATCAGATCCCTAAGCCTTAACTGCACCAGAGAAAACATCTCAAGTTTGTCCTCCCTTTCTTGTAGCATATACCACATAATGCAAGAATAATCCACATGTGGATTATTTATTATGTCAAATAGATCAGTTGGACAAAATCGTGTGTTTTTAAGCAATTAAAACTCAGAAACGTATGCAATAGTTTCAAGCAGGTGAAATCCTACAGTTCCTCTAGCCCGTCCTTCAACAATATTTTCCTGGAATATCTTTCTGATAACCTTCAATCTCATTTGTTAACAATTACCTGCAAGTTCCTTTTTGAAGCACTTTATTGTTCTTTTATTGACCACTCATACTACACAACAACTTTCCTTTCAGTGTGAAAGTATCTCATGCTTTTTCCATGTTTTTAACTCTCTCCTTTAATTTGTAAATTCGTTTTGTGTTGACATTCAAAGTGCAGCAGTAATCTTCACTCACATCCCATTTATCCCAACTTTCCATAATTTAGACCAATTTCACCATATTCCTTGCCTAATCTTTCAAGATCCAGGCTGGTTAATCTTTCTTCAAACGTCATCCCCTTGAGTTCTAGGATCAACTTTATAGCCCTGATCTTTATAGCTGCCAATATCTTTTGAAATGAGAAGCCTTAAGCTACCAGATGTGGCTTCATCAGGGCCAAATACAAACTTGAAGTCGTTTCTTCAGAGTCATAAACTAATCCGCTACATGGAATGCCAACATTTGGTTGCTCCCCCAGCCACAGGATATGTTGAATGGAGATTAAAATGCTAGATCATAATCCAAACGTCTGCATGCGAGACAAAACTTGAAAGTGTACTAATTGACTTTAAGGAGATACAGACACAATAGGGGAATGGACAGCTAGGTGGCAGATGAAATTTAATGCTGAGTGTTTATATTTGGGAGGAGGGAGGAAAAGAGGCAAGATAAGCTAGAGAGCACTCTTCTAAGCAGGAACAAGATCAAAATGTACTAGCAGAGCAAGTTGAGAAAGTGACTAACAAAGTATATGGGATTCTGGGCTTTACAAATGAAGCCCATGGTGAACCTTTAGAAAACTCGGCTTCTTGGTGCCATGCTTTAGTAAAGATATAAAAGCTTTAGATATTTACTAAAGCGAATCTGAGAGTATGTGGATTGACTAGTGAGGTTAGGATTATTCTCCTTTGAAATGAAAAGACTGGGAAATAATAGAAGGATTTAGACAAAGTGCGTAGAAAGAGGCTATTGGTATTAGTATTGACTTATTGCTGTAATGTGTACTAAGATGCAGTGAACAATTTTACATGTCATCCGGGTGTATCACCGTAGCATAGTAGTTAGTACAACACTTTACAGTACCGGTAAGCCGGGTTCAATTCCCGTCACTGTCTGTAAAGAGTCTGTACGTTCACCCGGGGCCATGTGGATTTCCTCCCACAGTCCAAAGACGTATCAGTTGGTAAGTTAATTGGTCATTGTAAATTGTCCCATAATTAGGCTAGGATTAAATTGGGGAACTGCTTGGTGGCGCAGATCAAAGGGCCAGAAGAGCCTATTCCACGTTGTATCTCAATAAAATTTTTAAAATTTAAAAATCATACTGTATAAGAAAAACAGGTTGTGGAATTTGGTCATAAGGTCCTTTGTTCCATCTAGTCCATGCCAAACCATTATTCTGCCTAGTGCTATTGACCCACACCTGGACCATAGTCCTCCATACCTCACCCATCCATGTACTTATCCAAACTTCTCTTAAATATTGCAATCAATCAATCTCCCATCCTTGGACTCACTTTACACCGCACACTGTCAGAGCAGTGCTGCTAGGGTAATCAAGGACACGACCCACACAGCCAACACACTTTTCGTCGCTCTTCCCTCCAGGAGAAGGCTCAGGAGCTTGAAGACTCATACGGCCAGATTTGGAAGAAGCTTCTTTCCAGCTGTGATAAGACTGCTGAACGGATCCTGACCCGGATCTGGGCCGTACCCTCCAAATATCCGGACCTGCCTCTCAGTTTTTTTACACTACCTTACTTTCCATTTTTCTATTTTCTGTTTATAATTTATAATTTAAATTTTTAATATTTACTAATTTTTACTATTTTTAATGCTTTTAATATTTAATATTTGTAATCCAGGGAGCGGGAAGTGCAGAATCAAATATCGCTGTGATGATTGTACGTTTTAGTATCAATTGTTCGGTGACAATAAAGTATAAAGTAAAGTACAGTAAAGTATCCATCACTTCCACTGACAGCTCATTCCACATTGCGCCATCCTTTAAGTGAAGAAGTTTCTCCCAGGTTCCCCTTAAATATTTCTAACTCAACCTCAGTGGAAAAAGTCTGCTTGCATTTATCCTACCTATACCCGTCATAATTTAGATATCTCCATTAAATTTCCTCATTCTTTAACACTCCAGGAATAAGTACCTAACTTATTCAGCCTTACCCCATAACTCAGGTCCTCAAGTCCCAGCAAATGTTGTGTTTCAGTTACAGAGAAAGTGCATAGCAGGGAATCAATGAAGTGTAAGGGTTGCAATAATGTAGACTGGGAGATCATGAATTATCTTCAGCATTTGAGAAGTCCATTCAAGAGGCATGAATATGTAAAGGGAGAAGACAGGGAAGTAGGACCATCTGGACAGCATTTAGAGAGAGCAGGGATGGGTTCAATATTTTGTCATTTTATGATTTGATAATGGTCTGGGGCGTCAATTTACACCCTCCATGATGGTCAGGGAACTTGAATTCAGCATTTCAGATAAAAATGTAAGCAGCAACTGGATTAATGTTAAAACTCACTTGGTAGACCAGTGTTATGTGATTGTAGATCCACCAATGTCTCCTAACAGCCTCTGGAGTGCCCTAGTAACCACTGTGTTCAGGAGCTTTAAGATTTAAAATGTGCATTATTTATCACATGCATAAAAACATACAGTGAAGTGTGTTGTTTGCATCGAGGATGTGCTGCGGGCAGTCCACAAGGGTCATCCCACTTCCAGCATAAGCATAGCATGCCCACAATTTACTAACCCTGACCTGTACATCTTTGGAATGTGCAAGGAAACTGGAATACCTGGAGGAAGCCCACACGGTCACAGGGAGAACATACAAACTCTTTACAGTCAGCCACAGGAATTGAACCCCAGTCTCTCAGCCGGCAATGTAAAGTGCTACGCTTACTGCCACATTGTTATGCTGCTCCAGCTGCATCCCAAAAACCAAAGACAAAATGTACAATTGTCATGTTGATAGTTTTAATGACATATCAGGACAGCTCTAAGAACTCCTTCCTGCTCCAGTAGTCCAATTACTGGCAGCCCATGGACTTAACAATTCCAAGCAGTGACCGAATTCTGATCCCAGTAATGGAATCCAGTTTTGCAGACTTGTAGTACTCAAAAGACTATTCGTTCACTCAGTATTCAACATACCACAGGCTCTCTCTCTCCCTAATAAGGGAGAAAGAGGTGTCTCCATTTCACAACGAGAGGGGAGACATAACAAACAACTCGTTGGTTTACGAAGTTAAAAGTCTGTTGCGAAGCTTTTTCCAAGCTCTGTGCCCAAAGATCTCAGGTCTCCGGGCACACAGCCTTACATCTTCCGACTCCCATAACACACCAATCTCCTGCCCCGACACTGAACTTCAATCCCCCCGTCTCCAGAGCCAAGAAATCTCAGACTTCCGAAGGCCTGTGAAGCTCTTAGCCCACGTGCTTGGCGTACCGAATAATAGCCAGTTGTGAAACTCCGAGAGCGGGTCCCATTCTCATAAAGAACCATAGTCAGCGTGAAACTCCAGGTCAGGGTCTTCAAAAGAGCCCTGAAAGGGAAAAAGAGAGATATTAAAGACAGAAATAGAGCTGTTTCTGAAGACGCAAGCAAAG